>NW_027100719.1:5345064-5417564 GCF_040412425.1 Macrobrachium rosenbergii | reverse complement strand
GGACTCAGCTTGTCTTTGTATATGAACAGAGAACCAATGGTGACTGAGTCCAATGTTTACATCCAACGTTGTATACAAATATATTTGCCCTAGATGTAGTCGAGGGACCTATGTTGGATGTACAAAAAGGCTACTAAAAGTACGCTTGACTCTCATAGAGGAGTAAGTTTTAGGACAGGAGTAGACTGTCCAATCCAGAACAATCAAATATTCGGAATCACTCAAAGATCTGTAAAACACACACAGAGGCCAAAAGATTTCCAAATCATAGGACACGTACAAAAATGAAAACGAACTTCACGTCTTAGAGTCCATAATGATAAAAAAGCTAGTTCCGTCGTTAAACTCGCAGAATTCCTCCATCCAATTGTACATTACGTAATGGCCCGTTGCACTTCGTCTTTCGTTTCTCGGTCTCTGAAGGTTCTTCTGTTTAGTTTCTCTTTGATACTGCCCGCTGGGTGGGTTTTTTTAATCCGTAGTGTTTTTGCGCTTTATGTTTCTTCTTTTGGCAGTATTAATTTTATTTTGACCTTCAATTTTTTCGTTTTTTTTTTTTTTTTGCTGGTTTTTTACTAATTTTATTTTGTCTCACTTTAAATATATTGATGTAACCAGTGGTGTCATAATTATTTTTTGTCTTTTTACATTTTTAAGTTTTTAAGTTTACGGGTTTTTTATATCTTTGTATTCTGATTTGTTTTAAATTTCACTATTCTGCTATATTTTGCTTTTACTGAGGATGTCAATGTAGTAAATCTATGTATTTTGTCGAAATATTCTAAGAGTATTACGAGTAATATGGTGTTCAAATGTTTGCAGCCTTGAAAATGCAACCGAGATGGTTTGTGAAACGTCGGCACAATAAATCATGAAAATGCTCTGTGCTTTCCCTCGTTACCCCGTCGATGGGATTTGAGCAGTGGCTCCTGTTGTGATTGTATATATATATATATATATATATATATATATATATATATATATATATATATATATATATATATATATATATATATATATGTATGTATATATATATATATATATATATATATATATATATATATATATATATGTATATATATATATATATATATATATATATATATATATATATATATATATATATATATATATATATATATATATATATATATATATATACATATATATATATATATATATATATATATATATATATATATATATATATATATATATATATATATATATATATATATATATATATATATATATATATATATATATATATATATATATATATATATATATATATATATATATATTACGATCTCGCCTCTCGAGATCTACAGGTTCTTTACTGAAACAAGCAGTTGGGCAGAAATGACTGACGAGAGGTGACAAACAAAGGAGGAGGAGCAGAACAAAACCAAAAAGTTTACCTTAAATTAATTTATTTACAATATAGTTATATACATAATGTAAAGTTGAGTCAGGTTCAATTTATAAAGAAAATGAACATTACTACAAATGAATTGAACTCTGAACAGCAGCAAAAATAAAATAATCAAATTACTTTAAACGGTCAATAACAAAATAAACATCCTAAATAATCATTAACAGTACAAACGTTACATGTAAGGGAGTCTACAAAAATAATTAAAAACATTAAATGTGAAAGCAGCAACTCCAAATAATTTACATGAATAACAACACTGAGGAAAGCTTAAACACACAAAATAGAATGGGGCCAGTAAAAATATGCATGTAAAAATTTTACACAAGCAAAATAATGAACCATTCAAAACCATAATCAATACCCAGGCAGCAAAACTAATCACACAAATAAGCAGGCAGCTCAAAGGAACACTGCAGGACAACTCCGACAGAGTCGAAACGACGACCATCTCGTCCTGAAGCACAGTGCTGACGTCCTCCTCCAGTACCGACGACCACGACAGAGCCGACACGGCAACCATCTCGTCCTCAAGCAACGTACTGACGTCCTCCTCCAGTCACGACGACCATGACAGAGCCGACACGGCAACCATCTCGTCCTCAAGAAACTCTCTGCTGCTAGGACCTGACTTGCAGGTACGGATACCTGCAGCTGCTACTCCAACTGGCTTGCTGCTACCCTGGACCCTATTCGTTGCTGCTACGAACCTGACTGACGAAGTCTGACGCCATCCATCAAACGTCAACTCGCCAGTAATTAAAAACAAACAAAAACAAAGGAGGCAACAATCCACTAAGGGAACAATCGACAAACGATTGTTCCTAATAATATATATATATATATATATATATATATATATATATATATATATATATATATATATATATATATATATATATATATGTGTGTGTGTGTGTGTGTGTGTGTGTGTGTGTGTGTGCGCGTGCGTGTGTGTGTGTGAATGCTTCATACAGAGTATGCAAGTTTTTGTAAATAAATCATTCATACAATCCTTTCTCGAAATTGCATCGGTTTCGCTATTCCTCCAATGTACTCGGAGTAGACGTATCAAACATTATTAATTGTAATAATATAATATCAGCGTTACGTGTAATATAAAGCATCCTGGAGAATTTTAAGGCATAATAGGTGGAAGAGCTTTCAAGCATATGAAATCAGGAATAGCTGTTTTTTTCCTCTATGGGTGAACGGTGAGCCGTTGTGTGTAAGAGAGAGAGAGAGAGAGAGAGAGAGAGAGAGAGAGAGAGAACTCTCATAAACTCATACACAGTGATTTGCATGGAAACTGTTGGCCTGTTTTTTTTTCTGCTTGATGCCCAGCATTCGCCTCTCATTCCTTCGGAAAGAAAACACCCAGTAAAAACAAGTATGCTGTCTACTCCTCCTCTAACAATCCCTAACCACGCCCTCACCGCCCTCCCCTCCCAACTTCCCTCCACTGTGGTAATTCCCCTTCTCATCCAAGGACAGCAACGCAATATCATTCGGCTCTCTCTCTCTCTCTCTCTCTCTCTCTCTCTCTCTCTCTCTCTCTGCTGTTTCTTTTTCATCCAACCTACTACCATTCCCCTCTCTATTGGTAAGTACTCCACCTTTTCAACAGGGTCTTCATCTTCTTGATAGGTTCTAGCTCTTCTTGATGGGTTTTCCACCTTTGTGATGAGTTCTCCACCTTCTTGACAGGTTATACACCTTCTTGATACTCTCCATATTTTTGAAAGATTCTCCACCATCTTGATAAGTTCTCTACATTCTTGATATGTTCTCCACCTTCTTGACAGGTTCTCCATCTTAATTGATTTTAAATCGTCTTGATGGGTTCGACACTGCTTGATAGGCTTTCCACTCCACCTTCTTGATAGGTTTTACACTTTGTCTCTTGTTGACTGATTTTGGAAACTGACATCTTGACATGATTATCACCCTGTCCCTCCCCCACCCAACACTCTCATATTTTTTATGATTACCATTGGCACTAGCTGGTAAAGTATTTAGCTCGTCCGCACCATAGTGAACCTCACATTTTCGCCATATTTATATTCATGGTGTCTTCACTGCTGTTCATTCTTTATCTTCTCTTCTTGTTCATCAAGCCATCATCTATATAATGAATATCATCATCATCAGTGGCATATCTATCCCCGTAAGAGGGGTGGGGTGGGGTAGTACCGTCAATGCGCCTCAAGTGGTGCACTGTAGGCATTACGTAAGGTACTTCGCAGCATCCCTTCGGCCCCTAGCTTTCATTCCTTTTACTGTATACCTCCATTCATATTCTCCTTCCATCAGTTCCTCGTTGGGAGAGTGGGTTCCGTTCTCAGCTAGCACTTTGCTGGCCGCGAGTTCGGATCTCCGACCAGCCAATGAAGAATAAGAGGAATTTATTTCTGGTGATAGAAATTCATTTCTCGCTATAATGTGGTTCGGATTCCACAATAAGCCGTAGGTCCCGTTGCTAGGTAACCAATTGGTTCTTAGCCATGTAAAATAAATCTAATCCTTCGGGCCAGCCCTAGGAGAGCTGTTAATCAGCTCAGGTATACTTTAACTTTTACTTCTTCCATCTTACATTCCACCCTCACCTGACTATTGCTTCAACATTTTCAGTAATGAGTGCCCTCATTGATCCTAGCCCTTGGTCTTTGCCTAAATTTTATATTCCAATTTCTATTCCGGTTGTATAACTGTCAGCATCAACATGATGTCATCTCCCCTCCAGAATGATTAGGTGTCGGCATCACCTTCCCGTTCTCCAGCGTTCTTCTGTCTTCTGCTCCTCCAGCTTCCTTCTGTGTTCCCCACCACTTCACTTTCGGTAACCGCGAAACAGTAAATTATAAATCTCCTGTTCCGGTAGGGAGTGCTTCTTCACGTCCCTCTTCCTCCCTTGGTAAATAATGCTTAATTCTCCGATAATCGGATTATTTCTTTTCTTTCATTAATCCAGCCACTTTTAGGCTGAGGTAGTTGCCGAAAATAATAATAATAATAATAATAATAATAATAATAATAATAATAATAATAATAATAATAATAATAATACCTTTATTTCCGCAATTTAGTTGGCAATAGGTCTTAAATTCATAACATAAAATAGATACGAATACAATAATTTGTTAAATATTACACTACAGAAATCGAATATAAATCCCTCTTCTCTTCTAGAGAGAGAGAGAGAGAGAGAGAGAGAGAGAGAGAGAGAGAGAGAGAGAGAGAGAGAGAGAGTCGAAATCGAATGAGACCATTTGGTGCATTTGTTAAACTTCTTCTGAACAAGTTATTTGAAATTTGGTTCAGTAAATTCACAAGCAAGAAAAATTATATACATACGTAATGAAGTACATTGGTACAATAAAGTCTTACCTTATCTGGTGTTTAATCGACACTTTCTCTCTGTTTTTCTCAGTATTTGGTTTTAAATTTATTTTACAGGATATTAATTTAGCACGTTTCAAGGTTCTTTGCAGCGTCCCTTCGGCCCCAGACTGCACCCCATTTCATTCCTTTTACTCTACCTCTGTGCATACTCTGTCTCTTCCATCTTGCTATCCACCCTCTCCTAACAATTGTTTCATATTGCAACTGCGAGGTTTTTCTCCTGTTGCACCTTTCAAACATTTTCACTCTCAATTTCCCTTTCGGCGCTGAATAACCTCAGAGGTCCTAGCACTTGGCTTTTGGCATAGATCTTATATGCCTATTACATTGCTATCCCTGCTTCGATTATACAAATTAGAGATATATTATAAAAAGTACATTGCATTTAAAGAAGTACTTTTCAAATATCTAAACTAAAAGGACTTCTCCATAAACTGGTGGTTTTGCGATTTTGATGTTCCTCCGGTTTAATAACTGTTCTTCTTAATAAAGTAGAAAACACTCATTATATTGCACTTTATTTCAGTTCCAGAAACAGAATAACGAGTTCTAACTGGAAGCCACTGAACGAGAAACATAAAAAAAAGATTGATAATTGTTAGGTCTATTTCTCCCGAGAGAGTCTTAAGCAGATTAGCACCCCTGAGTACGTGATCAATTAGACTGTTCGTTATTGTTTGTGGCGGCAAATTAAAGAATATTGTTACGGAATCTCCCTCTTCTTTTAACGTGCTTTTTTCCCATTTTGTAAGGAGTAAGCACTATGCCTTCTTTTGAGAACTTTGATTTGGCTTTGGGGTAGACAGTAGTCTCGATCGGCTGCCCTGTCTGACATCGCTTAGACCCCGGTAGCGTATGTACGTACACGTATCATACCAGTCACCAGCGCCTTTTCTCCCAGCAGCAAGTTGTTGTTGCGTGGTTAGGTAGACAGTTCGAGACGTGTGATGTGTCTGTTATGTTTTTAGGAGATGTTGGAGTGGCTCTGTTTGTGTATGTGTTAGTCTGTAACACCCATTTGCTTTTAAGCAAACCTATCCGTTGATTACATACATAATCCCGGGGTGTCTACACGGGTAGCAAGTGTCCGCCTCTCTGACCGGTCGGCTGCGGATTTGAATCCGCGCCACAGACCTCTGTGAAGTCTGAAGTTGCTGCTCTAACTGACAATATTGTTACGGAATATAAAGTAATTATTGTTCACTGGACATTTGTACAATTATAAAAAAGAGAACTATTTAAGATGATTATTAAGTGCTGTATGTGAAAACAATTTGTAGAATATTGATGAAAATTCCTAAATGCAAAATTGTAATAAAAAAATAATGTATTTTGTACACTGGACATTTCAGATAAAAGAGAAAAAAATAGGCTGGCATACAGCCGGCTTAATCTTTAACAAAAACAAGTGTTATGTCCACTAGTTGCTATTATTATTATTATTGGTTCCTACGAATACGGGTGAGTCTAACCCTTCTCCTTCTATGTTGAACACATTATTATTATTATTATTATTATTATTATTATTATTATTATTATTATTATTATTATTATTATTAGCTTTTGCAAGAACTAGCGAGTGATTTCCTACCATAGCATGTGGCATGTTAGCAGGATGTGGTCGGTCCTGTAGCAAGTAGCGGCAGAATCTCTCTGTTTTGTAATGAGAGAGAGAGAGAGAGAGAGAGTTCTTGTGATAGGAGCCACTCACTGACACGCACAAACAAATCGTATAAAATCAGTCCTGTTTTGACACATATCACAGCCATTAGTTGGATCATTGCGTCTGTTTTGTAGTAACAGTCTCTTTGTATAGTAACGTACCAAAAACACTCTCTCTCTCTCTCTCTCTCTCTCTCTCTCTCTCTCTCTCTCTCTCTATTAGTATTATTAATCAGTGATGTATAATGCATAAGAATAGGGCGTTGATGGCCAGGGATAATAACACACACACCCACACATATGTATATTTGGGGCAAAAACTGCTTAAAATATCACGTCATGACGAGAAACATATTTCTCTCCTTTGGTAATCACTGCTTGGCGCTTTTTTTTATATTTCACTCTCCCTCCATACACAAAGAAAGCACTGGCAGGAAAGGAGAAAGGAAAATCCGGAGACACCGGGCTGTTGTCAGTTTTCAAGACTTCCTCAAGATAAACGAAATGAAAAAAGGTACAATACTGTTGCATTTACTTCGTATTGTCAAAAATACATAAATAAGAGGACAAATCAACTATGTAGTTGCTAGTTTTACAAAAACTGGTATTACAGGAAACAGCCTGTTATTATGAAGAGTAATTTATATAACTGCTGTCTGTGCTGTCTTGCGATGGTAAAGGCTCTTTAACTTTTGGTTCTGTAAATATTTCATTTTTCGTTACGTCTTCAAGGTTATAAAATCCTGGACTGAGGTTCATAATAGTAAGTTAATCAATGAAACAGGGTTCTGGTATCAGTCTGTCTACAATATCGCTGCATCTATACAATGATGTCTTATCATTCCAGTGTATTGCACGACCCTCGTCTCTCACATGATTAAAAACGACACTAAATTCGTTACCAGTTCGTACATTATAACGATGCTGTGAAATCCCTGTGCTACTAGATTTTCCTGCCTGTCCTAGATACACTTCATAGTATCACAGTATGTGCGTGGAATAAAATATACGCACCCCTTGTCTGTTTCGCTGGGATCGTTCTTTATCCAAAACTTACCTTACATGTGTACTCACAGATGTAAGATTCTTAGGCAATATTACAAATGAAGACTCACATTAGGATATGCGCACAGAATGAAATATATACAGAAAATTTTATTGTTTTCAAAAAAGGCTGACTAACACTGATCACTTCGGTCATGTCAAGAGACAGAGTAATATGTTAGTGATGCATAGCATTAAGGCAAGAAAAAAAATTATATGATTATGTAATAGTGATATTATTTGTGAAGCCTTACTTCTGTAGAGTAATGCATAAATTTTACTGAGGAGATATAATTCATTTTTCAAGATAGTAACTGAGATTTTCTTGTCCAAAGACAAAAAGGTTTTTGATGTTGTTAACAAATTAAAACAGATTTTGCATAAAAACTCAAAAAATCTATTGTTTTTTTTTTTTTTGCGCAGGTACATAAGTACTCAAACATCTGTTATGATCACTGGGACCTAAGCAGCTATGGTTGATGTTAATATGTATATTTTAACACTGCAGTTAGAAACTTAGCCACTTTTCCTCATTAGTAAGCAAATCCATGTTTTGATAAGGAATCTTTAACAGATGTATATTAGGCCTCTAATCCGTAGGGGGTAGTGCCATCTGTGCACCTTAAGAGGTGCACTGTAAGCAATACTTAGGTCCTTTGCAGCGTCCTTTCGGCACTTAGCAGCAGCCCCTTTTATTCCTTTTACTGTACATCAGTTCATATTCTCTTTCTTCCATCTTACTTTCCACCCTCTTCTAACAATTGTCTCCTAGTGCAACAGCAAGGCTCTCCTCCTGTTACACCTTTGTAACCTTTTTACTCTTAATTTTCCTTTCAGCGCTGACTGACCTTATAGGCCCCAGCGATTGGCCTTTGGCCTAAATTCTATATTCAATCCTATTCTTTCAGGCCTCTGAAAGTAGATAAATGAATAAACACACACGCAAACACTTGCGCTGATATATATATATATATATATATATATATATATATATATATATATATATATATATATATATATATATATATATATATATATATATATAATATATATATATATATAATATGTATGTATGTGTATATATGTGTGTGTATATATATATGTATAATATATATATATATATATATATATATATATATATATATATATATATATATATATATATAATATATGTGTGTGTGTGTGTGTGTATGTGTATGTTTGTGTGTGTGCGTGTGTATAGAGAGAGAAAGAGAGATCTGTGACAGTGTCAGTAAAATGAATATGCAAGGCATGATTCATCTTTTCTGAAAATCGTAGTTTCATCAAAAAAATTATTTTTTTCTTTGGAGTTGTTATTATTATTATTATTTTTTTTTTTATCTTTGGCTTTGTGGCAGGGTTCTTTTGACCATATCTCCCGAATCCTTTGGCTGCTGCTCTTGACATATGCAAATGAGATCCCCAGTCGATCCCTACACAATATCGATCTTCTCCTTGTATTTTCCCTGTCCCTTCCTGCGCAAAACCAACTTCCCTTTACTCTGGACAGTTTTAAAACTTACTGATAATAATCTGTAACCGTCTTTAACAACTAAAACAATTCGAGTGTTGCCACTTCTCCAGTACTGTTTTGTAGAGTCTAGCACTGATGTGTTTCTTAGTACTTTCTTGCAACACAAACTGAGTTGGTTGGTACTTGAGAGAAAGTGTTATTAAGACTTACTTGTGAAGAAGTTATCCTTATACCACAATTGTGCCAAAACAGAGGTTATTAGAGGGTTAAAAGAATGAAGTCTCTAAAAATAGCTTTTTTTTTTTTTTTTTAAACAGAGCACGCAAGGTAGGTACATGAGAGAAAGTATTATGAAAACTTACTTGTGCACTAAGGATCCTTAATACCACAATTGTCCGAAAACATAAGTTATTAGAGGGTAAAAAAAGGAAGTCTTTAAAATATAATCTTACTTTAAAGGAGCATTTAAGGTAATTCTCTTTGTACTCCTTGGGCACCGATGAACTATTGTGGCGATGCATGCACTCCTTGTTTATCGAATTAGATAAAGTTAATAATGGTTTTTACTTTGATAAAGTACAGCTAATTAGACCGAATTGCACAAGGGGGGCTTGGCTGACGCATTGGGGTGTTGCGTGTCGCATAGGGTCATTAGTATTACCTTCATATTAACGATCAATATCGTCTATTCAGAGGGAATGGGGCTGTTTTGCGATTTCCTACAAATCCTTCAATCTCTGTTCTTAACGCCTAAGAGGCTAAAGTCAACTGAAGTTGGTAGATTTCTATTTTTTCATCGTTATTAATTTCATATTTCCTCGGAGACTGGAATAAAGAATGGTTTTTCCTGTACCTCGCTGACATAAGTATCTCCTCTTTACTCGTGCGCACGGTCACGCGCACACACACACACACACACACACACAAACACACACACAAACATGCACACTCACACACACAAACACACACACGCAGACACACACACACGGGTATTCACAAATATTAAGCCACAAATTTCGTTTAATATCCAGTTCACAATACGGGAACAAGTTACACCCAAAGGGAATGATAATTGATAAGTGTTTCGTCACCGGTGGGATCTGAACCGCTGCCTGGTTTAGAACCAACAATGTACCGTAAGTTTTTATCACTGAGGCACCGGTAGTTCCATCAGCGCACCTCACGTGGTACACTGTAGGCATTGCTTAAGGGTCCCTTTGCAGCGTCCCTTCGGCCCCTAGCTGCAACCTCTTTCACTGTACCTCCGTTCATATTCTCTTTCTTCCATCTGGCTTTCCTTGACCCTCTCCTGACAATTGTTTCATAGTGCAATTACGAGGTTTTCCTCCTGTTACACCTTTCAAACCTTACTCTTAATTTCCCTTTCAGCAATGAATGACCCCATAGGGCCTAGCGCTTGACCTTTGGACTAAATCCTATATTCTGTTCTGTTCTATTCTATAAGCTGATACCGACTGTGATGGAGTGTACATATTCAGGTTTCGTACTTAGAATCGATACCAGCCCCTCCACCATGATAACTTAATGGCAAGTTTAAAGCAGTGCCTAATTATACATTTCTGCCACATACACTGTGGCATTTTTTATACTGACTAGTGTTAAGCCACAAATATCGTTTAATACTCAGTTCGCTATACCTCGGGAATAAGTTACACCCAAGGGGAGTGATGATCGATAAGTGCTTCGTCAACGGTGGGATATGAACCCCAGAGAGAGAGAGAGAGAGAGAGAGAGAGAGAGAGAGAGAAAGAGAGAGAGGAATCCGTTATAATATTTTTTCTTTGACACTTTCAGAAAGCACTGAACACAATGGTATTCCATCTTGCTTACAACGACAACTTTCAAGAGGAAACAGAAGACGTAACCAAAACTGGGTTTTAGTGGTAATTATTATTATTATTATTATTGCACTATAGCGGAACCTGGAATAGCCCAGTACTGAATTGTGCCTGGTACACTCGGCAAGAAAAGTGAAGATACAGTTTTTTTAAATCTTCGGACATATATTGCTCAATAATGCGACATCTGGCAACTTTAGAAAGGGGAGGAGCTTCAGTCTTAGTGTGTTGGTTTTTTGCTTGACCTCCTATAACTTTCAATCATATTCTACGATTCTGACATCATTGATACTCAAATGCAGTAGTAAGTATTCGTTCAAGTTGTAATTTGCAGCGACAGTTCTGAGCAAAATAAACATTTTTCGACATAACCTACCAATTAACCTTACACAAATGAATTTATGACACCACAATGAACGGAATAGCTTGCATAATCGGAAACGCGATCTTCCATAGAGAAATCAAGAGTTAAATTTGAGCAGTGTCCAAGGAAAAACGTGGGGAACAATAAAGGAACGAACGCAATGTTACGATGAGAGAGAGAGTTCCTTTTAAAAAGAGAGAGAGAGAGAGAGAGAGAGAGAGAGAGAGAGAGAGAGAATTGCTGTTGTGTTTAGGCCTACAGTATATGTAGAGCTACTCATTTCATTGTTTTTTTCTTTTAGAGATTGAGCGATACTATATTTGTATAGTATGTTTTAGCAATGGGAGAGAGAGAGAGAGAGAGAGAGAGAGAGAGAGAGAGAGAGAGAGAGAGAGAGAAACTATGGTAACGTCAAGAAACATCCAGTTACTTGTGTTTTCCCGCCGAATCGCTCCACACATCATAGAGAACGCTCTTGCGGATTTAAATAGATTTGGTCAACTTACCGTAGCTGTCGCAACATTTACTGCCATTAATTCCAGCTGACTTTTAACACCGTGAAATACAAATATGAATGTGTAAAAATTAAAGAAATTATCATCATCTCGTATGATGATGCAATAATAAGCCTGTCCATAACGGAAAACGAGTAAATATTGCCGTTCTGATAAATAGTACAACACCGAGATATCCACACACTATCTTTTAGATTTCTATGAATGAAGTCATCTGAGAAATTCTGATTACTTCGGACATGCATGGTGTTTTTAAGTATCTGAACGTTTTTGTTATACAGATTTAACATATATGATATAATTTGCATTGTATTTTCATATTCTAGAGTAAATTTACTGAGATTATGTGTTTTCTGTAAGAAAAAAATTAAAATTCGATGAACGAAATCTAAAGAAAACTGTATCTTCACTTTTCTTGCCGAGTGTACATATTATTATTCCAGATTTTTTTGTGTGTGTGTAATTTTCAACATTGACTAAAATAACTAACACCTCGTCTGGTGACAACCACAGCTTGACCGATTTTATAACAATTCTTGACTTAGCCTGGATAATAATCTTACCCTCTCACTCCTTGTATAAGCCTGAAGAAGCTTATATTTCTAAATCATAAATTATTCCTTGAGAATATTTTATGAAATGCTTTTGGCAAGCTTTAGGGCAACCCCTTTCCGAAAACACTGAATAGGTATCTTTCTGTTTACCTATCTTTAACCATATTTCGGTATACGTGAAGTAATGGCAAATGATAAAGACCATTACTATTTCGTCAACACACTCAAACCCTCACGTTTTTCTTAATCACTTCGTGTTTATAATAGCCTTGTAAGTTTTCAAAAAATAGAACTATATGTAAAAACAAATCCTTCAGACCAGCCTGTGAGAGCTGATAATCAGCCTCAGTGGTCTGGTAAAACTATTTATTTAATAACAATAGTAACCACGTTTACCATATAAAACGCTAGAGTTGTTTCCATCACTTCCTCCGCCCCCCCCCCTCTCTCTCTCTCTCTCTCTCTCTCTCTCTCTCTCTCTCTCTCTCTCTCTCTCTCCAAATGGCGAAATGGTACCATGCGCCACTATTTACAAACTGAGTGACCAGTGTTCGATTCTCGAACTGGAAAATGAGAGAATTTGAAAGAGCGTTTTCTGAGAATTCGGTAAGCCTATGCTGAGCTTAGCAGTGGATTATGTAACTAATAGTCAGTCAACTGTTGTGGTCCTACCTCGGCTGGAGAGAGATACAAAGACAGTGATGATATTATTCTGAGGATAATAACAATGTGTTCAAACTGTCTTCACAAACAAAATCAAATAGTTGTAAGGCAAATTAGCAGTTATGCTAATCCCAGGAAGTATTACGTGAATTTTCGATTAACCCTGTCCTGCCCCCCACCTCTCTCTCTCTCTCTCTCTCTCTCTCTCTCTCTCTCTCTCTCTCTCTCTCTCTCTCTCTCTCTCTCAAAAGATCGGATAAGCCAACCTCGAAGGTATTACACGTGTCTTCAGGGAATCTCTCTCTCTCTCTCTCTCTCTCTCTCTCTCTCTCTCTCTCTCTCTCTCTCTCTCTCTCTCTCAAAAGATCGGATAAGCCAACCCCAAAGGTATTACACGTATCTTCAGGGAATCTCTCTCTCTCTCTCTTTCAAAAGATCGGATAAGCTAACCTCGGAAGGTATTACACGTATCTTTAGGAGATCCCAACCCTCCTATCTCTCTCTCTCTCTCTCTCTCTCTCTCTCTCTCTCTCTCTCTCTCTCTCTCTCTCTGAGAAATATAGTAACACAGAATGAATTAATTTCTGGTAGAATTTGAATATGAAAAAATTAGTGAACATTGTAATATATAGACCCTAATACTAAAGAGTTTGACATAATAATTGAAAAATTGGATGAAATATGTAGAAATCACAAGGACTGGACAATACTGGTCCTAACTGGAGACTTTAACTTTCCTTTTTGTAGAATGGAAAGAACGAATAGGAGACTGTGGTTGTATTTATACATATAAAAAAGAGAGCAATAGTAGTGCAGAAGATAAGAGGCAATTTGAAAAGCTATTAGATATGCTACTAGAACATAACATTCAGCAAATAAATCACCTACCAACAAGAAAGGATAATATTTTAGATCTAGTATTTGTGAACGAGGTGAACTATGTTAAAGAAATAATAGTATATAACACGAGTATTTCTGGACCATAATGTCATAGAACTAACAGTCCGTTCCAGAACATATGAAAACAGAGAAAAGCAAGAAACGAAAAATGGGAAGGATATGGAAAATACAATTTCTATAGTAAGAATATAAATTGGTCAAAAATAAATGAAGAATTAAACAAAGAATGGGAAAATATATTTGTAAGTGATGATATACAGGTAAATATATGATATATTATATAAAATATTAGAGGAAATAGTGGAAAAATATATACTGAAGAAAAAAGTAATCATCAGTCACGAATTCCAAGAGACAGAAGGATCTTGTTCCAGAAAATTAGAAAATGGAAAAAAGCTCTTGCAAAAGAAAAGAATGCATGGAAAGTGATGGAACTAAAAAGTAAGATAGAAAATGCAGAACAAAAGATTATACAATCAAAAGAAAATGAAAAAGGGGAACCTAGAAGAAATGACACTACAAAATATCAAGCAAAACCTAAAATTTTTATTCATATGCAAAAAAGATGAATAAAATAAGAGTAGAAATAGGCCCTCTAAGAATTGAAGGGCGATTAACGAATGAAAAAAAGGAAATATGTAACATATTAGCAGAAAGATATAAGAGTGAATTTACACCTAGAATTGAAAATGAAGATAATGATACAGAAATAAGAGATGAAAATACTGAATACTTATCAGATATAGATATTACAGAAGCCGATATTGTGCAGGCTATTAATGAAATTAAAATGGATCAGCAGCAGGACCAGATGGAGTACCTGTCATATTGTTAAAGAAAGTGGTTCATTCAATCGCAAAATGTTTAGCAATATTATTAAGACAAAGTATAGATACAGGCAAGATTTATGATGAGCATAAATTAGCATATATTACTCCTACTTTCAAAAGTGGTTCAAGACTAGAGAGGCAGAAGTAATTATAGGCCTGTGAGTCTGACATCTCATATTATGAAAGTATATGAAAGGGTAATAAAAAAAATATAATGAAACATTTAATGAAAAATAGATTGTTCAATATAGGACAACATGGTTTTGTACCGTTGGAAAAAGTACACAAACCCAACTGTTAGATCCACCATGAAAGCATATATAAAAATATGATAAATGAAAAAGATACAGATGTGGTTTACCTAGACTTTGCAAAAGCTTTTGACAAGGTAGATCATAATATATTAGCGAAAAAAATTAGAAAACATAACATTGTTGACAAAGTAGGAAGATGGATAAAAGAATTTTTGCAAAACAGAAAACAGATAGTGATTGCAAACGATGAGAAATCGGATGAAGCTACTGGTAATATCCGTGTACCACAGGGTACGGTGTTAGCTGCATTGCTGTTTGTGATTATGATTTGCAGACATAGACAGTAATGTTAAGGACTCAGTAGTAAGAAGATTCGCAGATGACACAAGAATAAGTAGAGAAATTGCTTGTGATGAAGATAGGAACTCGCTACAAAGAGACCTAAATAAAATATATAAATGGGCAGAGATAAATAGGATGGTATTTAACTCTGATAAATTTGAATCAATGAACTATGGTGATAAAGTAGGAATGCTATATGCATATAAAGGACCTAATAATGAGACAATCACAAACAAGGAAGCAGTTAAAGACCTTGGTGTGATGTTGAATAGAATATGTTATGCAATGATCAAATAGCAATTCTATTGGCAAAATGCAAAGCAAAAATGGGAATGTTGTTCCGGCACTTCAAAACAAGAAAAGCTGAACACATGATTATGCTTTATAAAAAAACACGTACGTAGTCCACTTTTGAATATTGCAATATAATATGGTACCCACACTACCAAAAGGATATTGCACAAATAGAGAGTGTACAAAGGTCATTTACAGCTAGAATAGAAGAAGTTAAGGACCTTGACTACTGGGAAAGACTACAATTCTTAAATTTATATAGTCTTGAAAGGAGAAGAGAACGCTACATGGTAATTCAAGCATGGAAACAGATAGAAGGAATTACCGAAAATATCATGGAACTAAAATTATCAAAAAGAGCAAGCAGAGGTAGATTAATAGTGCCAAAAACTATACCAGGAAAATTAAGGAAAGCACACAGGACATTAATCCACCACGCACCAGCATCGATAATGCAGCGTCTATTCAATGCGCTACCAGCTCATCTGAGGAACATAACAGGAGTGAGCGTAGATGTGTTTAAGAATAAGCTCGACAAATATCTAAGATGCATCCCAGACCATCCAAGACTGGAAGATGCAAAATATACCGGAAGATGCGTTAGGAACTCTCTGGTAGACATCAAAGGCGCCTCACACTGAGGGACCTGGGGCAACCCGAACGAATTGTAAGGTCTGTAAGGTAAGGTCTCTCTCGAACAATAAAATTAAGATAACCCGGAAGGTATTACTTGAATCTTGAAGGAATCTCCAGTCTCTCTCTCTCTCCTCTCTCTCTCTCTCTCTCTCTCTCTCTCTCTCTCTCTCAAAGAATAGCTGCTAAGATAACCGGAAGGTATTACTTGAATCTTAAAGGAATCCCATTCTCTCTCTCTCTCTCTCTCTCTCTCTCTCTCTCTCTCTCTCTCTCTCTCTCTCAAAGAATAGCTGCTAAGATAACCCGGAAGGTATTACTTGAATCTTAAAGGAATCCCATGGAATCTCTCTCTCTCTCTCTCTCTCTCTCTCTCTCTCTCTCTCAAAGAATCTCTCTAACCTCTCTCTCTCTCTTGAATCAAAGAATAGCTGCTAAGATAACCGGAAGGTATTACTTGAATCTTTCTCTCTCTCTCCTCTTATCTCTCTCTCTCTCTCTCTCTCTCTCTCTCTCTCTCTCTCTCTCTCTCTCTCAAAGAATAGCTGCTAAGATAACCCGGAAGGTATTACTTGAATCTTAAAGGAAATTCTCTCTCTCTCTCTCTCTCTCTCTCTTCTCTCTCTCTCTCTCTCTCTCTCTCTCTCTCTCTCTCTCTCAAAGAATAGCTGCTAAGATAACCTGGAAGGTATTACTTGAATCTTAAAGGAATCCCATCTCTCTCTCTCTCTCTCTCTCTCTCTCTCTCTCTCTCTCTCTCAAAGAATAGCTGCTAAGATAATTTGGAAGGTATTACTTGAATCTTAAAGGAATCCCATTCTCTCTCTCTCTCTCTCTCTAAATATTTCTCTCTCTCTTTTGAATTTTATCTATAAGATCTCTCTCTCTCTCTCTCTCTCTCTCTCTCTCTCTCTCTCTCAAAGAATAGCTGCTAAGATAACCCGGAAGGTAATACTTGAATCTTGAAGGAATCCCATTCTCTCTCTCTCTCTCTCTTTCTGGTATTTAACTCTGATAAATTTGAATCAGTGAAGTATGGTGATAAAGTAGGAATGCTATGTGCATATAAAGGACCTAATAATGAGACAATCACAAACAAGGAAGCAGTTAAAGACCTTGGTGTGATGTTGAATAGGAATATGTTATGCAATGATCAAATAGCAGTTCTATTGGCAAAATGCAAAGCAAAAATGGGAATGTTGTTCCGACACTTCAAAACAAGAAAAGCTGAACACATGATTATGCTTTATAAAACGTACGTACGTAGTCCACTTGAATATTGCAATATAATATGGTACCCACACTACCAAAAGGATATTGCACAAATAGAGAGTGTACAAAGGTCATTTACAGCTAGAATAGAAGAAGTTAGGACCTTGACTACTGGGAAAGACTACAATTTTAAATTTATATGGTCTTGAAAGGAGAAGAGAACGCTACATGGTAATTCAAGCATGGAAACATAGAAGGAATTACCGAAAACATCATGGAACTAAAATTATCAAAAAGAGCAAGCAGAGGTAGATTAATAGTGCCAAAAACTATACCAGGAAAATTAAGGAAAGCACACAGGACATTAATCCACCACGCACCAGCATCGATAATGCAGCGTCTATTTAATGCGCTACCAGCTCATCTGAGGAACATAACAGGAGTGAGCGTAGATGTGTTTAAGAATAAGCTCGACAAATATCTAAGATGCATCCCAGACCATCCAAGACTGGAAGATGCAAAATATACCGGAAGATGCGTTAGCAACTCTCTGGTAGATATCAAAGGTGCCTCACACTGAGGGACCTGGGGCAACCTGAACGAATTGTAAGGTCTGTAAAAGGTCTCTCTCTCTCTCTCTCTCTCTCTCTCTCTCTCTCTCTCTCTCTCTCTCTCTCTCTCTCTCTATGAATAGCTGCTAAGATAACCCGGAAGGTATTACTTGAATCTTGAAGGAATTTCATTTCTCTCTCTCTCTCTCTCTCTCTCTCTCTCTCTCTCTCTCAAAGAATCTCTCTCTCTCAAAGAATAGCTGCTAAGATAACCCGGAAGGTATTACTTGAATCTTGAAGGAAATTCTCTCTCTCTCTCTCTCTCTCTCTCTCTCTCTCTCTCTCTCTCTCTCTCTCTCTCTCTCTCTCTCTCTCATAAGAAATGTAGGTACATGCATCCTGTAGCCATGAAAAACCAAAATCAAAATCAAATACATATAAAAACTCAAGGTAAAAATGAAACAAATAAAGAAAGGAACAAAGATCATGTGATGAAGGCAAAAGCAAGCCAACAACACATTATGAAATGTCAGCACCACGATATGAGCCATCAGAACCTAGATACAGCACAAGGAACAAGCAATGTATCTATGATGCTAGGGGATGGTGCAGATATGGAGATAAATGCAGGTTTATGCACAAAGTGAATAAATATGAAGCTGGAAGATCAAATATAATGGAAAAGTTGGATTTTTAATGTACGAATTTCTGGAAATGAAAAAGATCAACATATCAGAACAGGAAAGAGACATGGGAAAATCCTTATTATTACCCATATTAGATAATGGAGATAATATGCAAACCTTCATAGTGATGAACGCAAGTAGGGTTTAGTTTGAGTAACTCAAAAGAAAGATAGAGTTCTTAGAAGAACTAACCCAAAATGAAAAAATAGAAATATTGAATATAAGTGAAACCTGGTATTCCCAAGAGACTGGTAATGATGACCAGATAAAGGGTTTCCAAAATTATAGATCAGATAGAAAAAATAGAAATCAAGGGGGAACCGCGATATATGGGAGAGATGCCAATCAAGGAAAAATCTGTGAGAAATATAGTAACACAGAATGTGAATTAATAGCGGTTGAATTTGAATCTGAAAAATTAGTGAACATTGTAATATACAGATCCCCTAATACTAAAGAGTTTGACATAATAATTGACAAATTGGATGAAATATGTAGAAATCACAAGGACTGGACTATACTCCTATCCGGAGACTTTAACTTTCCTTTTGTAGAATGGAAAGAACGAATAGGAGACTGTGGTTGTATTTATACATATAAAAAAGAGAGCAATAGTAGCGCAGAAGATAAGAGGCAATTTGAAAAGCTATTAGATATGCTACTAGAACATAACATTCAGCAAATAAATCACCTGCCAACAAGAAAGGATAATATTTTAGACTTAGTATTTGTGAATGAGGTGAACTATGTTAAAGAAATAATAGTATATAACACGAGTATTTCGGACCATAATGTCATAGAACTAACAGTCCGATCCAAAACACATGATAACAGAGAAAAGCAAGAGATGAAAAAATGAGAAGCATTTGGAAAATACAATTTCTATAGTAAGAATATAAACTGGTCAAAAATAAATGAAGAATTAAACAAAGAATGGGAAAACATATTTGTAAGTGATAATATACAGGAAAATACCGATATATTATATAAAATATTAGAGGAAATAGTGGAAAAATATATACTGAAGAAAAAAAGTAAACATCAGTCACAAATTCCAAGAGACAGAAGGATCTTGTTCCAGAAAATTAGAAAGTGGAAAAAAGCTCTTGCAAAAGAAAAGAATGCATGGAAAGTGATGGAACTAAAAAGTAAGGTAGAAAATGCAGAACAGAAGATTATACAATCAAAAGAAAATGAAAAATGGAACCTAGAAGAAAAGACCCTACAAAAAATCAAGCAAAACCCTAAAATTTTTTATTCATATGCAAAAAAGATGAATAAAATAAGAGTAGAAATAGGCCCTCTAAGAATTGAAGGGCGATTAACGAATGAAAAAAAAGGAAATATGTAACATATTAGCAGAAAGATATAAGAGTGAATTTACACCTAGAATTGACAATGAAGATAATGATACAGAAATAAGAGATGAAAATATTGAATACGTATCGGATATAGATATTACAGAAGCCGATATTGTGCAGGCTATTAATGAAATTAAAAATGGATCAGCAGCAGGACCAGATGGCGTACCTGCCATATTGTTAAAGAAAGTGGTTCATTCAAGAAGAAAGCCGCTAGCATTATTATTAAGACAAAGTATAGATACAGGCAAGATTTATGATGAGCATAAATTAGCATATATTATTCCTACTTTCAAAAAGTGGTTCAAGACTAGAGGCAAGTAATTATAGGCCTGTGAGTCTGACATCTCATATTATGAAAGTTTATGAAAGGGTAATGAAAAAAATATAATGAAACATTTAATGAAAAATAGATTGTTCAATATAGGACAACATGGTTTTGTACCTGGAAAAAGTACACAAACCCAACTGTTAGTCCACCATGAAAGCATATATAAAAATATGATAAATGAAAAAGATACAGATGTGGTTTACCTAGACTTTGCAAAAGCTTTTGACAAGGTAGATCATAATATATTAGCGAAAAAATTAGAAAACATAACATTGTTGACAAAGTAGGAAGATGGATAAAAGAATTTTGCAAAACAGAAAACAGATAGTGATTGCAAACGATGAGAAATCGGATGAAGCTACGGTAGTATCCGGTGTACCACAAGGTACGGTGTTAGCTGCATTGCTGTTTGTGATTATGATTGCAGACATAGACAGCAATGTTAAGGACTCAGTAGTAAGAAGTTTTGCAGATGACACAAGAATAAGTAGAGAAATTGCTTGTGATGAAGATAGGAACTCGCTACAAAGAGACCTAAACAAAATATATAAATGGGCAGAGATAAATAGGATGGTATTTAACTCTGATAAATTTGAATCAGTGAACTATGGTGATAAAGTAGGAATGCTATATGCATATAAAGGACCTAATAATGAAACAATCACAAACAAGGAAGCAGTTAAAGACCTTGGTGTGATGTTGAATAGAATATGTTATGCAATGATCAAATAGCAATTCTATTGGCAAAATGCAAAGCAAAAATGGGAATGTTGTTCGGCACTTCAAAACAAGAAAAGCTGAACACATGATTATGCTTTATAAAACGTACGTACGTAGTCCACTTGAATATTGCAATATAATATGGTACCCACACTACCAAAAGGATATTGCACAAATAGAGAGTGTACAAAGGTCATTTACAGCTAGAATAGAAGAAGTTAAGGACCTTGACTACTGGGAAAGACTAAAATTCTTAAATTTATATAGTCTTGAAAGGAGAAGAGAACGCTACATGGTAATCCAAGCATGGAAACAGATAGAAGGAATTACCGAAAACATCATGGAGCTAAAAATATCAAAAAGAGCAAGCAGAGGTAGATTAATAGTGCCAAAAACTATACCAGGAACACTAAGGAAAGCACACAGGACATTAATCCACCACGCACCAGCATCGATAATGCAGCGTCTATTTAATGCGCTACCAGCTCATCTGAGGAACATAACAGGAGTGAGCGTAGATGTGTTTAAGAATAAGCTCGACAAATATCTAAGATGCATCCCAGACCATCCAAGACTGGAAGATGCAAAATATACCGGAAGATGCGTTAGCAATTCTCTGGTAGACATCAAAGGTGCCTCACACTGAGGGACCTGGGGCAACCCGAACGAACTGTAAGGTCTGTAAGGTAAGGTCTCTCTCTCCCTCTCTCTCTCTCTCAAAGAATAGCTGCTAAGATAACCCGGAAGGTATTACTTGAATCTTGAAGGAATCCCATTCTCTCTCTCTCTCTCTCTCTCTCTCTCTCTCTCTCTCTCTCTCTCTCTCTCTCTCTCTCAAAGAATAGCTGCTAAGATAACCCGGAAGGTATTACTTGAATCTTGAACCCATTATTCTGAATCTCTCTCTCTCTTTATATTATATTTCTCTCTCATAAGAATAGCTGCTAAGATACTTAGTGTGTTGAATCTCTCTCTCTCTCTCTCTCTCTCTCTCTCTCTCTCTCTCTCTCTCTCTCTCTCTCTCTCTAAGAATAGCTGCTAAGATAACCCGGAAGGTATTACTTGAATCTTGAAGGAATCCCATAGCTCTAAGATAACTTGAGGGTATTCTTGAATCTTCTGGAATCTCTCTCTCTCTCTCTCTCTCTCTCTCTCTCTCTCTCTCTCTCTCTCTCAAAGAATCTCTCTCTCTCTCTGAATCTTCTCTCTCTCTCAAAGAATAGCTGCTAAGATAACCCGGAAGGTATTACTTGAATCTTGAGGGAATCCCATCCTGTTTCTCTCTCTTTCTCTCTCCCTCTCAAAAGTGAGAGCGGCTAAGCTAACCCAGATGAGGTATCAAGGGAATTCTAAGTGAATTACTTTCACGGAATCTCCCCTAAGAAGCATAAACATCAGAAAGAGCTCATGTTTCTTCGGGTGAGGTCGACATTTAATTCTCCTGGCCTGTAATTAGAACTGATATTGTTGGGTAATATACACTTTTTAGCTTTGTGGTTCCCACTTTTGATGTGTTTACTTCCATATTATTAAATATTGCCAGACAGCAGATCATACGTAAATAGACATTCTACCAGTTGTTAGGATAAATCGTCCTTAGCTTGAGGAAATGACGTAAGCCAATTTTTCATCATTCTGAGAAAATAGGCTTTAAAGATTTCGATGTTATTCAGAGCTCCTAATTGGCTCTTCTTTTGTGGAAATTTTGTTGGAAAACCTGACAACGAAGGCAGATGGAATTTTTATGTTATAGAGTACACACTGAGACATTTTGACTGGAAAACTAAAAAAAAGAGAGGTGGGGTGGATACGCCAGTTCGTCAAAACAAGGACAAATTGTAGCGTCATCTTCCTTGTTTTGAATAGAAACATTGCTTTGTTTTAAACGTCATCTGAAATCTTTTAACTTTGATATTTATATCAACTGTTCTTCTGGTTTCGACAGTCATATCTGATTTTTTTTTTATTATTTTGAGATTCTTTTCTATTTTATGATATTTCCATTCAATTTACATTTATCGAATTTTAGCGTTCATCTCTGATATAGGGTTCGGTTAACGTTTAGTTAAATTGTATAATCTTTCCATTCAACTCCATTTATCGAATTTTAGAGTTCACCTCTGATTTTTTCAAGTTTGTGTTTAGTTGAAAATAAAAGAAATAAACATCAAATTCTAATAATAATAGAGCCATTTCATTGTACTGTAGTATACGTAAGATTTGAGATCACATATCTGTTGATCTTTGTTAAAAGGATCATCGTAATTCGACCATTTGTTTGATTATATAAATAATATCTCTATTTAGTTTAATCCTTCCACCGTAATTGAGTGCAGAGGCCGTTTTAGATCGTGCAGCCAAAAATGCTTCCAGCTGAAAGAAATTTAAACATTGTAAATAACATTTTATCTTATATAGTCACACAACCCAAAGTATCTTTAATAACAAAACATTAATATTTCAGTTATTTATATGTTTACTTGAATTATGTATGAATAGCATGAATATGAATTTGATATTTGATTTTGTATTTTACACACGAAAATGTGTACTCTGTCTGTGGACCATACTATTATTTACTTTTTGCCATGTGCTTACAGCATAGTACTTTGTAATATTCAGCGTCATGCTTTCTGATATTCAGCGTAACACTTCATGATATATTGTTCAAGCTGGCCACATGATCACTGAATCATTAGATCTCTGGCCTGAATGAACTGGGTATTTACTCGTATCGTGTCACTGAAACAGATAGCATTATTTATTTTGGCATTATAGTTATTATACTATTGAGGGGGGAATATTTATCATTTAAAATTCTGCATTGCACCCTTACACTTCATTGTTCATTTAATTGCCCCTTGAGTTTTATTAATTTTTTTAGTGTTATATTTAATGTGGAACGCTCAAAACTGACTGCAGATCCCATTGTCATTATAAATGTTCGTATTCTGTTTAGTTTCTGTTTAGGGTATTCCCTTCTTCTTCAGAGCTGAACAGAACCCCTTCGCCATTGTATCCAAGTATTTATTCGTTTATTTTTCTTAGGTTGAAATTGTATATATGTAGAATCTACTGGTCACGTTTTACCAAATACATACATACATATATATATATATATATATATATATATATATATATATATATATATATATATATATATATATATATATATATATATATATATATATATATCATCCTAAAATATCAACAAATGAATAAATATTTGCCTGCAATGGCAAAGGTTGGCCTATTCCAGCTCTAATTAATGTATTTGAATGCAACAGATATAAGAACATATGAGCGGGAATTGACATGACTCTCTTCGTGACCGGGTAGCATATTCCTGAAGTCTGGAAGAAAATAACTTCTTGGAAATTAGAACCAATCAGAGCGTGATTTGGAGCGGTGACGTCGTGAGACTCCGTCCTCGTAGTGTTACCACCTATACACTTCTTGATTCATGCAAAAGCACCAGTTTTGAAAATATAATTTTATAAAATAGGTTATAATATTGGTAAATATAGTTATTACAGATGTATACAGAAAATATGTATCAAATTGCTCAATGAAAACTGGCTAAAGAGCTGCTATCTCCTGGCGATCAGCTGCTTCATTACATAATTCATGCAGAAGCACCAGCTTTGAAAATATAATCTTATATAAATACCTATAATATTGGTAAACATAGTTATTAAAAAGGTACTGAGACACGCAAGGCATATGGCAACATTGCTCAATGAAAAACACGCAGAAGAACCTATGGCAATCAGCTGCATCATTACATAATACCTCACCCCTTGAAATTACTTGACAACTCATATTGGCCAAGACATGTAGGCATTTAGTACATGAAGTAGACCAATATAGGCTGAAAGTTTAAGATTTTTGTTACATTAATTGAATTTTCATTGGAATCATTGCACCTTTCAGCATGCGCAAATTTTGCTTTGTTGATCATATATGTTTCCACTGCAAGTTGATTTGTTCTTTGCTGCTTATGTACATATATATTTTCTATGATTGTCTTGTAGTTTTGACCCAGTGTTTATGAAATTTACCTATTTAAAGTCAGGTTAGGCTAGAGTACAGATGGTAAGTCATGTTCGGAGGTATACATGGTGTGAGACAGGAAATAGAGATCTTTAATTTAGGTTAGGTGGTTGGGATTGGTTAGGTTAGGGTAATTCTGTGTTGAAATAAGTAAAAAAAAGTCATATTTGTTAATAATATCCAACGGAAATGAGTAGCAAATTCATTCTAATCAAAGAAATATATACCAGAAAACATAAAATTTACCTTTTAGCACAGATAAGTTGTAAAGTACAAATTTACCATATCCATTGCAACCTAGGCTATGAACAGGTTTTGTTGTGCAGGTATCCTAAACTATGCACAACTTTTGCTTTGCTTATTTTATACATATTACTATTGCAGCCTCGGATACCAACAAGTTTTCCTTTGCTGATATTTCATGGTAATTTTTTAAATCAACACAGACCAAGCAACTGCATAGCTTGGAATATAAGAAGGAAAATCAGTTCAGTATACCTTAGTTTAACCAGACCACTGAGCTGAGTAACAGCCCTCCTAGGGCTGGCCCGAAGGATTAGACTTATTTTACGTGGCTAAGAATCGACTGGTTACCTAGCAACGGGACCTACTGCATATTGTTAAATCCGAACCACATTATGACGAGAAATGAATTTCTATCACCAGAAATAAATTCCTCTAATTCTCCATTGGCCGGTCGGAGAATCGAATGCTGGGCCAACAGCGTGCTAGCCGAGAGCATTACCCACTCCTACAATGAAGAACTATAAGAAGGAAAAAAAAATTATATACAAAGATTATTCATACTGTACATCATACCAAAGTTGATCGAAGCCAAATTGCACAGTTCCATTGTCAACCAGACCCAATAAAAATTGAATAATTCATTTGTCTTAAGAGCTATAATAAATACATAAAATTAATACGATGCCTTAACACTAATCAAAAACTATTGTCAAGTGAGAGAGATAAAAAGCAGAAAATAAGTTTCCACCTTTGCATTTGAATTAAATATATGCCAATAAAAAAATACATGAGTATCACTATTTTTCACTTAATGTTAGTGCCATGAGATTTTCCATTAGCCACGTTGCAAGAAATGTTGTGAGCCAAATTACGGGGACGTTTGGGTTGTGATGACACAGCACGTGTTGGATGACGACCTTTGTAAACAGTGGTGCAGCTCCTCTTGGCATTGCTAGCTGAGCGTCTTGCGATGGAGGTTGGCTGACAAGGTCTTTTACCAGCTCCACCATTCCTTATTGCACTTCCAGTGCAGTGCAGCAAACTGTTCAACTGGTTTGGAGTTTTCATTGAATTCAGACGCCCGAGGAACTTCTTCAGTGCTAGGTTAGTATTGCTATTTCCATAGCGCGCACTGACTCTTACTAGGAGGGCGAAGTCTCACGACGACGTCACCGCTCCAAATCACCCTTTGATTGATTCTAATATACGAGAGGTTTATTTTCTTCCAGTCTTCAGGAATATGCGACCGGGTAATCGTCGTCCACTCATTCGGACACCCTGGACAAGAGATTGAATATTCGGCCTTGCATCTAAAGAACTTTATTTCTTCCTGAACATGGTTACAGGCTTCTAGTGACAAGCGTTTCCAAAAATTTGAAGGAATCGAGAAATTAAGAGGCCATTGTGGTTGGTAAATACTGCATAAAAAGTCACCAACAGAATTTACGTAAATATATATATATACAGTATATATATATATATATATATATATATATATATATATATATATATATATATATATATGATGTTTATTATCACTTTTGTACGTGATTCATTTATCACACATTACCACAGGTGAAAGATAAGAAACGGGGTGTAGGTACTGACCGGTTTCGAATTTATTTCCAAGCCATTGACGAAGGACTGATACAGAGTATGAGAAGTCACAAATATATATACTACAGGAACAGTACTGACGAACATACACAACCGTTAGAGACTACATATCCCCCCTCAAGCCGGTGTCGAGGTAGGAGTGGCCTTCAAAGAATAACAGAGCACAAAAGATCAGTACGTTACACTTCGGAGAGTTCGGGGATTTTCCTACATATCAGAAATACAGGACATGTCATAAACTGGAGTGGGGCGGAGCTGGTTTTCAAGAGTAGCTGTCCGTACAAAAGAAAGATGCTGGAATCTGCTATCATCAATCAAACCAACAATATGAACTTGTCAGGAGGACATTGGGAATTGGACGACATCGACGCTTTAATCCTCAGACCTGCTCCTGAAGAAGATGCCCCAGGAAACGCGACCTCCAGAATCGTCGCCAAACGGGAGTTAATGAGGCCAAAACCACTAGGAATTGGTCATTCTCCTCCTTCTTAGGAAACGGTCACTTTTTACCATCGGAGACTTAATGCCACACCTATATGCTTTGTATATATACCCTTGTAACATTTCATCTGTCCATATTCTACCAGTGAACAGGAGCACAGAAGCAAGTGCCCGAAATATATGGTTGCAAATTTAAATAGTGTTTTATGGGCCTTCTTATATTCATATTACACTGTGGTATTACAGGAAAAGACAGTCATATATATATATATATATATATATATATATATATATATATATATATATATATATATATATATATATATATATATATATATATATATATATATATATATATATATATATATATATATATATATATATATATATATATATATATGTAACCCCACCTGGAAACAGACTCAATATTCCGTGTAGGAATACTAAGTAACGTTTGCCTTTAGCGATCTACCTTCAGGAACGGCATGGAATTTCGACCTTTTCTCTCTCCCTGAACACTCCCCTTAGGTCCCACACACCTTTCTTTTTCTCTCAGCGAGTATTTCACGCGCCCCTCTCTCTCTCTCTCGAATCTCACAAAGATCTCTCTCTCTCTCTCTCTCGGCGTTCGCCTCACGCATTCCACATTAAAGAAATGAAATGGGTCATCTAAGGAAACGCAATCTTTCCTACAAAAATAGATTTATTATTTAAAGCAACCCAACAAGTAATGAATAAACAAAGTAAAGATTAAAATGCATCATAAATGAAATTGTCAAGTAAGAATAATCTAACCCTGACTAAAAAGTCTCATCACGGCTAATGGCCTGTAAATCCAAAATTCTCACATATTCCATTATAGACTTTGTAAGTCTAGTCTAGTCTCAAAGTCTACCATATAAAAATTATATACATTGCAAAGGTTTTGCAAATGTATTCTCTATGATCACACCAACATGATAACATCATGTTCTTCTCACTATGTTCTCATCACACCACCACCACCAACATCTTATTCTGCCAATTCTAAGAGATTGCAACACTCAAAGATAATGTCTTCACGATCTCGCTCTAGCTCCGCTAATGAACGATCGGACTAATTTTTGGGCAGAATTAGACACAAAATCTAGATTTCTAACGTACGAACTCATGTACGCACATACCAACTCGGTCATATGACAGAGCCAATATCGTGTGTTCATCAAGTTAACTGCGGATGTAACGAAGTATTTGCTGAGTACAACGATTCTGCAACTGACGGCTTTGCCCCAGTTCCATCTTACAGCTAACTCTCTTTCATCACACTATATAACACAGTAATGTTAAAGCGGTATGTATTTTTTTCTGAAATATATATATAATATATAATATATATATATATATATATATATATATATATATATATATATATATATATATATATATATATATATATATATATATATATATATATACATATATATATACAACTTCAACTTAAGTATAGTATTTTACAACCATTTTAAATTGTTTCTCTACTTTCTGCAAATTTCATTCTGTTATCTTAACCAGTACTGTGTCAGTCGCCGACTTTGTCTATTCCTCACTCCATTTACGAACCATTTTCTTATTCCACAAGTGAGCAGTACATCTAATTTTCTTTCTCATTAGATAGTAAATAGCAATGAAGTTATGGCTTAGCCTTGTCTCACACTAGGCTTGTCAACAAACCAGAGATGTTTTCATCAATACACACCAACAGCAAACTACCATCTACATTTGGCACAACCTAGCACCTTGTTTTTATTCATTTTCCAGTAGAGGATGTCGTGCAACTGGAACTTCAAAAGTTCAAGCAAAGACAATGCAATGCGAAGACGCGATGCAATTATCCTTGTATTTTGATAATTTGCCTACATTGTTATTTGATTATTAATTAATTTGTGAATTTATGTTTTTCTAGTAACTGGTCTTTTCATCTTGTATTTCCCATTAGCTTCTGTTACTTCTTTCGGATGAAGACCATATTCTTTGGAAGCTTAAATTTCAAATCAATGGCCCCTTATGGTGGGCTTGTTTCATATGAATGGGGTTCTTCTTCTCCTAAATAATAATAAAGTACTCCAAGCAGCTCTCACCCTTTACTTTTAGAATTCTCAAGCAGCTATTTCATAAAGATGTTCATGTCACTCTTGCTTCCTTCTTTTCAAATTTGCTTGTCTCAATGAAATTCATTTTTTCTGAAAAATAAACATTTCTATATTTTCACGGTTGTTTCAACTAGAAATTGACCGAGTCTATTTCTATCCACTTCTCTTTTCATGATTTTACTTTCGTCTTCTTAGTTAGTAATCCATGTAATTTATAAAAATACAGTATGAAGATGTCATATTCCCTCACCATAATGACACTAGAGCAATACTCCTCAGGATAGCTCCTTTAGCTGCTAATCTGTTAATCCTTGAAGGTTTCTTTTCTTCAAAGCCCATTCACCTTGTATCTCTTTAAGCCTCTCTAAGCTTTCAACATTAAAATTTGCAAAATAAGTTCATTTTAAAAACTAATAGATTGCAATCCTGTCTTTAACTCATAGGATTCAGTATGAGTTTTGGATTATCCCTATATTGAAATTAAGTGTACTTAGTCAATATCATCGGTGAATACCATTTTAATATTACTCTTGAAATCTGAGTGCCTAGTTTGCAGGGGTTATTCCGTGTCATTATTTGTACTACTTACTTGTGCATGGTTGACTAATATTACAAATAATAATAACTAGATTCATTTTCATATTTTCGGATTAACACAGTATTAACGAAAGTAAAAGTCGTTGCAGAATAAGACTACTGGCTTTCAATTCCGGGAAGTCTGTGTGAAATTATCCTATGAGCCCCGAAGTAGGTTAGTGTCATCAGTGCACCTCATACGGTGTACTGTAGGATTACTGAAGGTTCTTTGCAGCGTCCCTTCGGCCCCTAGCTGTAACTTCTTTAATTCTTTTTATTGCACCTACATTCATGTTCTCTTTCTTCCATCTTAGTTTCCACCCTCTCCCATTGAGCGCTGAATGACTTCTTAGATCTCAGTGATTTGCCTTTGGCATAGATTTGATATTCCTTTCCAATCCAATAAATTATCCTACGATGAATCACAAGACACCAAAGTCGTCTTTCAGTCGAAGCTAATCACTAGGAATAAGAAATTTCACCGTCACGCTCGAAGTCACTTTATAAGCGCACGCCTTTTAAAACTCTCTAGAGCATTCGCCCATTAGTAAATGAATTGTGAGGTTTCTTAAGTGCATTTCATTTAAAAGTTTCTCGAGCACGTGAACCTCAATTAGGAGAATGTGGAATGTTGATACCATCACGACAGTACATTATTTTTCTTCCTTTGTTATATGCGCTTCAGGGTGTTTCGTGATGATTTGTGCATTACTGAATGAGTGCGGTTGAATGTATGTATGTGTATGTATGTATGTATGTATGTATGTATGTATATATATATATATATATATATATATATATATATATATATATATATATATATATATATATATATATATATAAATGATCGCCATCTGTAACCATTTCTAAGTATAATGAAGATTGCCTACTTCAATATTTACCTAAACTTCGGACCGGTCAGGCAGCAACTGATGAACGGTGTGGAATAAATTGCCTTAGAAGTAGAGGAAAGATAAAAAAAAAGTATTTTATTTGTCAAATGACTCAACCCCAACGAAACTTTCAACGTCCAATAAATCGCGAGTTGTAATACATTCATTCCTGGACTTCTAAAATGTCTCCAAACGTTTAGGGCGGAGTTTTGCTAGACCCTGTCGTCACATGATACGTATGTGATATTCGAGTTAATTTATGGGTTTTATTATGAGTGTTTATAGGATATTCATTCACGCTTTTCTGTGGCCATTTAAAAATAGGATTTATTTTTCTTGCACATAATTATGCACGCCATACTATAAAGGGATATATGCAGACACGCAGTCCTATGCAAACGTAATGAACGTTTTTAAGGAAAATTTAGTTTACTTCTAACATCATGAATTTAGAACTTATTCGTTATTTTATTTAAGTTACTGTTTTAATGCGCACTTTCTGTACTAAAACAGAAACGTTTCGTAAGCAGAGAGAGGTTCTTCCACAAAAGAAGTCGCATTATTTTATGGGAAGAGAAGGGAAAATCTTGCCCCAAAATTCCGGCATATTCTTACGACCATCGTCTGTTTCCGGAAAATTGTCAGAATTTGCCTCAACTAGCGAGCGAGGAGGCTGAGCGCTTAAGACTATTGAGTTGCCTTAGGGTATACGGATTGAGAGAAGAGAGAGATTTTGGCAGTAGGTTGGTCCGGCTGAGATTGTGAAGATAACGTTTCAGAAAGGCCTCAACAAGTCTTGGTAAGTTAAGAGAATGTCGCAGTCTCTCTCTCGGTAAGGAAAACGGATTGTGCCAGATTCATAATTGATGTAGGCGGCGTCTCTTTAGCTGGGCCTCGGAAGGAAATGAGAATTTTATTTTGCTTCTTTCCAGAGTCAGCCTTTGCTGCTCCGTCCGTGAGGGCAGTACTGCAGATCCTAAGATAAACTTCAGACATTACGTTTTACTGTTTATATATATATATATATATATATATATATATATATATATATATATATATATATATATATATATATATATATATATATATATATATATATATATATATATATATATATATATATATATATATATATATATATATATATATATATATATATATATATATATATATATATATATATATATATATATATATATATATATATATATATATATATATATATATATATTACCTTGAATAATTTTTATATGATATATATATAAAAATTATTCAAGGTAAAGGATATTATTGCTTAACTTAGATACGTCTTTTTTACCTTGAATAATTTTTATATGATTATAAAAAATATATATATATCTTATAACTTAGATATATCTTTATATATATATATATATATATATATATATATATATATATATATATATATATAACTTATAACTTTTCAAAGATCTTATTGAAACTAGGCTGTCTACGATAATTGCTTATGGCTCATTATCGTACCAAGAAGAGTCCTGAGGCTACGCTAGCACTAACTGGAGCATCCAAATGATAACAGGTATTGTTAGGAGGTGACGTACTGGGCATGGGTAGTCGGGTATGTGTCGTCCTTACAAATGTGACCTTTGGCTTCTCAATGGTTCCATTGCTCTATCATTTCTCTGAAATGGCCGAGTCCTTCCGCTGGTAAAGCGTTTTAATACCTGTAATGTGATTAGTGCCCGTAAAAAATAAAAAAAAAAAGTTTTCCTAATCAGTTTCAAGAATTGGGACTTTACTCGTTGGATCAGCACACCTTGTCACAGAGTAGTAGTAATTTTTTTTTTTTATTTGAAAAATTGGTTGGTGCTACTATATTAGGCGGTCTACCTGCGTGTTTTTAGTATAGTAGGCGGTCTACCTTGCATTTTGCTACTATAGTCTACTCATAAAAGAAAAACAGACGTTGAATGTTGAAATTTGTATTTATTTCAAGGTAGTACTCAAACATTCAACTAATATCATATAAAAACATGTGGTAATATTTTTTGTTATTAAGTGAAAGAGGGTTCTTTTAAAATAAATGAATCTCAAATCAGTCTCGATACGAACGTCTTATATCTTATAAAAACGACAGAAATAATTCATCAGACTCTTTCTGCCAAACCTTCCAACAAAATGGCCAAGGTGTGACTGCAACATTGTTGCAGGAACTCCTCTTTTTTTTCCTGAGTATATTTATTTTGGCACTCAACCATGATCTTTCTATCCATTGAGTATGGGCACCCGATCCGGGATCAACATAATTTTTTTGATGATTAACAGTTTTGTGAATAAAACCCATTTTGTCCTTCAAGCTACGGTAAGCCGGCCATTCATCCGAATGAATTACAGAACCTATTTTGCACTCGCGCTCTATCATTGGTATCAAAGTGTCTTTATCTCGGCCTTGCACAGAAAAGTACCGGCGGTTTCTGTCTTGTTTCAACCCAACAACTCGTTTTAGCAAGTAAGGCGGTAGTAAATAAGGAACAATTAACAAGCAAGCAGCCCGCTTTAACAAGTAAAAAAGGCAGTGGACTGTGGTAGATCTCACATGGGTTCTTTTAAATCAAGTATTGCAAGGTAGACCGCCTACTACCATATGGAAATTCAATACCTTCTTTCAATGAAACTACTGTTTAAACCATTTGGACACCTCTGTGATTTGAAAGAGATGCTTCGTAAGAGCATTGTGAAACAAATCAGATTTGAGAAACTGACCTTTCATAGGCTGCAAAGGGATGAAACACAAAACCGCTGGCCCCGTTTCATTGATAAAGGATGGGATGAAACAGTCTCTAAGTTCACCCTAATCAAAGAACTCGGGTGGTATCCTGAAACGGTAACGTTAAGCAATGCGCTCTTTTTTTTGGGGGGGGCGGGTGGCAAAAGAGGTCCGCTTAAAGTAAGTAAGGCCCTTGTTTTAGCTACAGGTATAGATAAAACACATCATGTTTATGGTTCACGATTCGTCAGGTTTATGGTCCATTATGGTAATGATAAAACACACGAGGTTTATGGTTCAAGGAAAACATACCAAGTTTATGGTTCACGATTCATCAGGTTTATGGTTCATTAAGGTAATGAAGAAAAACATCAGGTTTATGGTTTATGCCTCTTGGAAAACGTGTCACATTCTTGGTTCATGATCACAGTCGTGAATGGACAGGACCTATATCACATACAGTACAGTAGACCATTGGATGACAGAATGTTTCTTCCGAACACCTGCATTTGTCTGGAGCGGGATGGAATAGAATGAAATGGGATATAACATTTAGGCCAGAGGCCAAGCGCTGGGGACTATGAGGTTAATCAGCGCTGAAAGGGAAATTGGGAGCAAAAAGGTTTGAAAGGTGTAACAGCAGGAAAACCTCCCACTTGCACTATGAAGCAGTTGCTAGGAGAAGGTGCAAAGCAAGATGGAAGAAAGAGAATATGAACGGAAGTGGAGTGAAAGGAATGAAAGGGGCTGCAGCTAGGAGCCAAACGGACGCTGCACAGAACCTTAAGTAACGCCTACAGTGCACCACGAGAGGTGCACTGACGGCACGTGATGGCAATCAACTTTGTGTTCCTAAGGTTTGGGGACCAAGCCTACCCTCATAGGTTTAGGTTCTAGTTCACCGTTGCCCTGTAACTTTCTGACGTCTAGTGAGGTCTACAGTAGAGCAGCGTTTTTCAAACTTTTTACCGCGACCCACAGCAAGAACCGCAATTTGCATTGCACGTGTAATAAATCAAAGACAAACTCCATTCACTAGGCTCATTTATGTAGCATCGACAATTTATGTGTATCTTTCTTATATTCCGCACATGTTGGAATTGTATGTATCCATTTGTATGAATGTAAAAATACTATTTTAGAAAATAAATTTTTTTTATCTTTTATTATAAAAATACAATTACATTTCAATAATTTACATTATTTGAGTAATTCTCGTAATACAAAAATATAAATATAAACTTAGACAACATTTTGCTACAAAGTAATACAAATCAAAAACCAAACTTATAATTTAAAAAGTCTTTGGTTACATACTTGAAAATATTGCTTGTATATCTACATTTAATATACATCCTTTGTGATTCTAGTTTCTTTTTCAAAAAATCAATTATATTTTGGCAGCTATTGTTGTGTTTGTAACACATCCACAAACAATACAAATAGCTGGTGATCAATAAAATGGCTGTGTTTTTATCAACGTTTGATTTCCCTACTATATCATAGAATAATAGTTTCAATAAACTATAATTATTTAGTTTACAGCATTTCCTTAGAATGGAATTAAACCAATTTACTATATTTTTCTTTTCTTTACTGAAGTAAAAAAATATGCATTTGATACTCTGTTTCCCCACATTGGTCACATTTTGAGTCCTCTCTTAACTTCAACATATGGAGCCTTTGTTTGGTTGCTAATGACTCATGAATATACCTGAACACAAATTCCCTTTCCTCTGCTTTAATGAATTGACTATTAATATTTCTCCAAAAATTTTTCCATTTAAGTGTGGGATAATTATTTTCTACTACTGAAATATCTTTCCTCCAAATGATTGAATACATTTCCCTGTTATTTATATTTGGAAAGAATTTGTTGTGATATGCTTTCCTAATATCATCTACTGCCAAAGAATAATATGCAGGGGTAATGCTATTTCTGATAAATTATCTAATTCCATCATACCATTTAATCTTACAGAACAATAATACCGTTACAGTTCCTCCTACTTTGTAAACAAGTTACACTGAAAATTGCTCTTGCCTTTTCTTCAATACCTATTATTCCTAAACCCCCTTCTATTTTTGACAAATACAGGGTACTACGTTTTATAGGTCGATACATACCACACCATATATACTTGAAAATAATTGCATTCACCTTTTGAGCTTGTTTTTTACTTAACGGAAGTGTGTGAGCTACATACCATATTTTTGACAATATCAAAGAGTTGATTATTAATGCTTTCTGGTTTGTTAAATATCTTTTACACAACATGTTAGCTGCCTTTTCAGTTTTGTCTGTATATGTGAGCAGTTTATTTCACAAGTTTCCTCATATGAATTGCTGAAATAAATGCCTAACATTTTAGCACAGTCCACAACTTTGAAACAAGTTAACTTCCAGTCTCTCTTCTGCCGGACCATTCACCTATTCCTAAGATGCCAGATTTTTCTTTATTTAATAATGAGCCAGTTGCTGCTTCAAATTTCTTTAGTTCATAGTGAATCTCTATTAATGAATCATCGTCTGCAAAGATTACTGTTGTATCATCAGCAAATCTCTGTACTTTAATTTTGTCATTGTTTGGTAATGTAGGAGGTACAATTTTTTTATTGGTTTTTAATGCTAGGTACAATGGTTCTTGGAAAATTACATACAATAACATTGATAGCGGACGACCTTGTCTAACTGATCTTCTTACATTAAAGGTGCCTGTAAATAGTCCATTCACACATATACTTTTACAATCTTTATATAATATTTTTAACCATGTAATAAATTTTTCTGAAAATCCAAACTTTTCCATAATTCTAAAAAGGAATGGCAAGTTCACCCTATCAAAAGCTTTGGACCAGTCCAAGTTTAACATCCCTGCATTCAAATGATTTCCCCTTACATAATTTACTGTCTCTTATTGTATTATTGCAGTGAATTATAGATCTGTTTGGAACACCACAATATTGTTCAGGTGGTATGATTTTTCCAAGTACAAGTTTCAACCGATTTGCCATTGTTTTTGCTAGAATTTTATAATCAACATTTAACAGAGTGATTAGTCTCCAGTTTTCAACCAGTTCCAGATTTCCACTTTTTGGACATAGTTTTATTATTCGTAAATTTTGTGATTCCGATAAATTTCTTCCTTTCAACATACATTTTATTACCTCTAAAAAATCGTTTTTGATTAAAACTCTAGTTAATCCATCACTTCCAGGTGAATTCCCTTTATTCATTTTATTCAATGATACCCATAATTCGTTTGTATCGAATTCCTCCCCTAAAAGTTCATTGTCCTCTTCATCTACCTTTCTTTTGCATTTCTGAAGCAGATATGATTGTTCTTCGTGATTTCCCTCAATAAATTCATATATTACTTTAAAATGATCCTTAAGAAACAGGAGAACAGCCTTTGTATCTGTTTGCATATTTCCACTTTTACCTTTTAGCTTCTTTACCAGGTAATTAATTGCCTTTATGCTTTTTCTCCCTCCCAAGCCAGTGCGATGATATTTTTTCCCCTTCCATTTGATCTTTTAATTTTGCTCTTATTTTAATTCCTTCACAAAGTTCGTTTTGCAGACAGTTTATTTTACTTTTCAATGCATAAATTTCATCATATTTATCATTCCGAGCATTACATAAGCCATATAGATATTTTAATCTATATAGCAATAAATTTATTAAGCCATATTTTTCATTTGATACCCTCGTTGCAACTTTATTGAAAAACCTTTTACGTTCCCTTTTAACAAATTCCCACCATTCAGTTACATTTTTAAAACTATCTTTTTTAAGCTTTAAATGACTCCTAAAACATTCAAAGTTTTCGCCAACTCCTTCTGTCTCCAGTAAAGACGCGTTCAATTTCCAAAATCCTTTCCCCTTTTGCACATCGCCTATCCTGAATTTAGCAATGACCATACAATGATCAGAGAAGGCCACAGGCACTGTATCAGTACTTATCACATTATGGAGTAGCTGTTTAGTATATAGGCGATCTATCCTAGAACCATAGTTTTTTCTAATGTAAGTATAGTGTGGAATGCCTTTACAAGTGCATGTTACATCTTTTAATCCTACATTTTTTCATGAAGGTCTACAATGATTTTGACACTAAATTATCTTTCCCCGTATTACCATCTCTGTTAGATGTAACGCAATTAAAATCCCCTCCGAACACTACATTTTCATCATTTTTACGAAAATAAGATTTTATTGCTAAAAAATTCTTCTCTTTCTTTCTTTTTACCTGTACCAGAAGGTGCGTAAATATTCACAACTGCTATTTCATAATTTAAACAGGATATTTTAGCTCCTATTATCTGTCCCTCAGTATCCATTCCTTGCTTATGACAGATAATGATTTAAACTTATTTATACAAACTGCTGTACCTGCTTCAAGATTATTACTTGGGTTTAACAAAACATCATAATAATTTGTGGAAAAACTCAGAGCTTTTAAATCCTTCACATTATGTTCTTGCAATAACCAAACATCTATATCATAATACCTAGACAAGGATAACAACTTCATTTGTTTACCTACGTCATTTAATCCATTCACATTTAAACAACCAATTGAGAGATTGAAGATGTAAAATTAGGAAGATTCCAACTTTTTCCTTTCCTGGTCTCTCAATTTTTTCCAATTTTCCTCATCACTATTGTCTTCAGGTCTTGAATATATTTTCTTCTTTGAGATTTTTTGGGTCATTTTCCCTGAATTTTCATTTTCTTTGAGATTCTCATTAATCTTCGTCAATATATTCTGCATCAGTTTTTTCCTCTCGTCTTTGAATTTTCCATTTTCCGTCCTTTGATGAACGAGACAGCAGCTTCGGACTTCCAAATTTCCATCAGACTGGTCCATTAATCCGTTCATCCAATATATTCTTAAAAAGCAAATGGATGTTCAGTTTGTCCTCTAAAAACTAACCATCTCACACGTCTTTGACCAGTTTCGTGTTCCGATCGGGACCACAGGTTTCAGATTTATCTTTCTGTACCCCTCTTGATAAAAGAAGAAGAAGAAACGATGAACGTCATTCGTCGTGACAACAGTGTTGCCTTCAACAGGTGTAGTTTCTTGTGGTATAATCACCAATTCAGACGCTTCCCAACTTGTTCCACTATGTACCTCCACATCGATAGATATCACCTCCTCCTCCTCATTTGAATCCTTATCCTCACATTCTTTGAGTTTTTCACTATCCTCAAGCTCAATATTCTTCCTCTCTGTTTAAACACTTGGGTCGTTGTTGCCATTTTCCACTATTGCACTCTTGATGTTATGAACATTTTTACCATTTGGTGTATCTTCACCTAGTGACTTTTGCTTTTCCTTCTCAAAGCTTTGTTCGTTCCTTTGTGTTTCGTTCTCTTGTGTTTCGTTCCCTCGTAGATTCGGCAGACTTGGAAAATCCTTCTCATTCTCAAAAATATTCACTATTCTGTCCAAGGAGCAAAGTTAAGTGTACCTTAGTTTTACCAGACCACTGAGCTGATTAACAGCTCTCCTAGGGCTGGCCCGAAGGATTAGACTTATTTTACGTGGCTAAGAACCAATTGGTTACTTAGCAACGGGACCTACAGCTTATTGTGGAATCCGAACCACATTATAGCGAGAAATGAATTTCTATCACCAGAAATAAATTCCTCCAACTCTTCATCAGCCGGCCGGGGAATTGAACTCCGGCTCATCGAGTGACAGTCCGCAGCTCTACCGACTCACCCAACGAAGAGCTTCCAAGGAGCAATCTACAGCAAAATGATTCTCACTGCCACATGTGAGACCTGTCTTTTTCTGTCCGTTATACTTGAAAGAAATAGTATGTCCTCCTATGAAAAGCACCGATGGAATGTTTTTCTTAATTTCCATTTTAGCTGCTCGTATTCCGTTTAACAGTCCTTTACGTCTACCGAGTGAGGTAGTATTATCACGTATCCCAATAACTTTCCCGTACGAGCTTAATACATCACTCAACATACTGTTTTGCATATCAAATGGAGCGTACCTTATTGAGACAAATGTAAAGACACTGCTGAAATTAACTACTTTCACCTCCAGACCACTAGGTAAACAAATTACTTTTTCATCATAATTGTTTAGAAAAGTTTCATATACACATTGATTCCGGAACTTCAAGATCACTTTATTGCCTCGCATTTCTTGAACACCAATCAAATCACTCAGCTTTTCAAAAATTACATCATCAACATCATTCAAGCTCGGTTTACCGGAAAAAATTAAACCAGCGGAGTCTTTTCTCCTAATGGGTGGCGTACAAAATGAAGCCATTTTCACTTCGTCCGAACGCTCTATACGTCACTTCTGTTACGTCACAGCCATAGCCCGAGGGCATATGGCCTGCCCGGCCAGGCGAGGAAAGTGTTGAGAAAATTTCTTTCCTATCTACTTTAGTTTCACTGTCAACAAGGAAATGTTCAATGTCTATGCTATTCTTGATACTTTAAAAGCTTCATGACATTACCTTAGACATTCATATTGTCCTCCTTCACCGAAATAATCGAGAAAAATAGGAGCCTGTAAAATGACGACCTTTGTTTACACACCACTTCTTCCCTCTTTTTTTTTTATAATTTTATTTTGTTAACACGAGTTAAAATAAATTTAAAGGAAATCCCGACACAAAGTTAAAGTAAGTAATATTTTGACCAAAAAAAAAAATGTCGTTTAACGGGATGGATGTGCTTGTTTGCTCATAAGCACGTGATTCCTGATTTTGATCATATCAGTCCCCATTTAAACTTAATATATCAAAAACTTTTTCCTGCATCAATGACTGATGGACAAATAGACAAATACCAAATTCAAAAGCATATCTGATGGAAGCACTCGAGAGAACGTATCTCCGCCTGCCTGGAACGAATGGTGATCTGTTGGCGAACAAGACAGATAAACTCAGTAAAAAATAAAAATGGAATATGATAAGAGCTTGCCCTAATGTCTAAAAGTGCTGAGACTAAGTCTGAGTGAAGTAAAAAAAAAAAAAGAATTGTAAAGACTGAGAAGAAATAGGAAAGTTATGCTAAGAGAAAAGCAAAAGGAAAACAGCCTCCTGTAGAATAATCTACAGTTATAAATAAAACATTAATCACTTTAATAACTAAACGGCAACACCACACGAGTATCTGTAAAATGAGTAAAGACTGAGAAAAAATATAAAAATTATGTAAAAAAAACTGTTGACAACTAGCCATTCAATTTTAAAACAACCTTGTTTAATGAAGTGTGTGTGTTTGTGTGAGTGTGTTTGTCGATTGCCAGAGTTGTTGATGACAACTAGCTATTGGAATTTAACCAAACTTTTCTGATAATTAAGGATTCAGGGATAAAGAGAGGGGGCCGGAGGGAGTGGGAGACTGTCGATTGTCTTGGACAAAACCTTGAAGGTATTTAGGCTGCGACGACATCCTTTTTGTTTATGTATAATAAATTCCTAATAATCTGTACTATTACTGTATGTTTTAATTGGTAAAGCCTGTCTTGTCATGGGAGATTTCGGTAACACTAGCGATGATTTATGAGTGCTGTGCAACGTTTAGTTATTTATTTTCTGCACTTTGCACCCACTTGCGTTTTTTTTTTTTCCTTCTTTTTTGTCGCGACTCATTTTATTTATCTCGCAACCCACTGAAGGGTTGGGAACCACTGTTTGAAAAACGCTGCATCTCTGAGAACCCTAAAAACAGGTAAGCATAGATGATGATTCAGACTCTTTCAATTTTGCAGTTCCTTCGATGTGTTATTTGTAAAGGCAACACTGGAATTTTGCACTCGTCGTACGAGAAAGAGCACTTACCATTTAATACGAAGGCGCAGAAACAACAGTTAAGTTTATCAGAGCGTATTTTGCATGCAACAATCCTTCATCACGGCGCTCTGACGGGACATCTACTCCAAACCCTCAAAACCACTTAACACTCAACTAGCAAATGCCACAGTCAGGGGTTCCACGTAGGTATTGCAAAGTGTTTGTGGCCGACAGGTTCACTTATCGGCCACAAACATACCGCAGTACATGCGTGGAACCCCTGACTGTGTGGCATTAAATTGCTAGTTGAGTGTTACGTGGCTTTGAGGGTTTGGAGATTTCCCGTCAGAGCGCCGGGATGAGAGATATTTGCATACAATGCGTTGCACTGATAACATTTGAAAGCTCAGGTTCAAATGTTAAAGGGAAATCCTTCAAAGAGAGAGAGAGAGAGAGAGAGGAAATAAATACATTGTGTTTAAAATATGTTAGTACCATTTAAATCAGAGTTAAATCTGTCAAGTAAAAGCTTATACAGCACGTTAACCGCAGATCGGTGGTTAGCCAACGTGTGTGTGTGTGTGTGTGTCTGTGAGAGAGAGAAAGAGAGAAAGCGAGAGAGAGAGAATTACAAATACAAAAACCGAGATTTGATCATATTTTCCGCCATCTAGGGATTGATTTAGCCTCGCGTGTCTGTGAGCGAGGATGAGGTGCGTTCAATCAGCGTCTCTGTGACAAGTTTACGATAAAAAAACTTACATTTTATGGAAATATCGGGTCTGTAATATCTCTCTCCAAATTCGGAGCATTAGTTGATGGAATGCCGTTCGCGTGGGTAATTTTTTGCGCCACACATGGTGTGAATTTAATCTATGTTGACGTAGATAAATTTACATGCGACTGATAGAACGCGGAACTCATTCGAAGTTAGCGGTGAGCCATTAATGAAATCTGCTCTCTCTCTCTCTCTCTCTCTCTCTCTCTCTCTCTCTCTCTCTCTCTCTCTCTCTCTCTCTCTCAAAATCCACATCTGAAAGGAAAGACGACTCATCGTGGCATAACTTTTGCATTGTGTTTTGCATGCGGAAGTATGATAATCCTGCTTGCTAATATACGCGATATAAGTGATGTAACCTCTTAGACAGAAAGTCAAAATCTTAGAGGAACAGCTCCCTGAGGACAAGGGCTGACTAATATCCGAAATATAAACGTAAGCTCGTATTATTTTAGCATGGCTATGCGCATCCATTACACTCCCTTCGGGCAGCCATTCATTATTCAAAAGAAGAGGAAAATTGTTTGCAATTTCAGAATCCTTCTTGAAAATCCACAAAAAAAAAAAAAAAAAAAAAAAAAAAAAAAAAAACAGAATAGGGTCACCTCTCCGTAAATGCTGAAATGAATTGTGCTGGAAAAATGGTTCCATGAGGCGTCGAATTTACCGTAATCGAATTCGCCCTCGTCCATGTGGCCATTAGTAGATATTCGGGAAAAAAACAGTCTTTCAACAGTCTTGGGAATTTTTACCTTTAAATGTTTGTACTATTGTAAGTTTTGCTCTTTTCCACAAGTTACAAAATAAATTTTTCACATGCTACTGCAAATGGAGTAATAAGCTGATAATAAAATTTTAATATATTTTTCATATGGTACTGCAAATTGAGTAATAAATTGACAATAAAATGTCTACAATGTCAGTGTTGAAGTCGAACGACGACAGGTCCTTTGTACAAAGGAACAAAGCGAGAGGAATAGTCATTTCAAAATGTTCATAGCACGAAAGCCATATTCATTTTCACTTTCACGCCCTGAATGAGAGAGAGAGAGAGAGAGAGAGAGAGAGAGAGAGAGAGAGAGAGACTGGATGCGAGGAGGGGACATCAGAGTAAGCATAATAAATTCATATTCTTCCAATTGTTCTTACCCTTACCCACATTAGCCCTAGTCCATCTCGGTCCCTCCCTTCCTCTGGGTAATCCCCAGTAATCCCCAAACTATCATCGCCGAGGGAAGATCGGATTAATCCAACTGAGTGTCAAGAGAAATATTAAGGCAAGTGTTGTAGGGGAGTCGATTCGACTGTGACTATAAAACTAAAATTTCCTCTCTCTCTCTCTCTCTCTCTCTCTCTCTCTCTCTCTCTCTCTCTCTCTCTCTCTCTCTCTCTCTCTCGCGATTAAGGCGGCCATATACATTGCTGTGTGAAATAACATTGTAGAATCATGCATCTCTAGTTAATAATAAACGTATCCCTCGCTTACTTACTCACTCACTCCATGACACTAAAATTATAAGTCGTGTGTAAAAGGATAGGTAACATTGAAACGACCTCCGAAAGAATCAAGTTTTAAATCTTAAAATAACCAGGAAGACTGACTTATCCACTGAGTATTTTGCCAGACCCTGGTCATATTTTTGTGTGTCAAGAGGGTATTAAATTATCCGTGAAAGTTTTCATCATAACTTTCATTTAACTTTTTCTTGGGGAGTAATGAAAGTTTACACTTTTTTAAGCAGAAATAGCTGGCTTAACTAGGTCATTCCAAGAATTGACTTAGAGAGAGAGAGAGAGAGAGAGAGAGAGAGAGAGAGAGAGAGAGAGACCTGATGCGAGGAAGGAGGCATCAGGGTAAACATACTGATGGCTGTTTTAATAAGGTCTGTCCCTACAGCAAGGTCATCAAATTTAAGACAAATGACCAGCCATGGTTTGATGATAAATGTGGACGAGCCTACAGTACATTGACAAAGACAAAATTCGACGCTTGGAGACGAAATCGTTCAAATGATAATGATACCATTTTCGTTGATTCTCGCCGTGCTGCGGATAGAACTTACCATACTGCTGAGATAAATTACAATAATCCCCTGAAGAAGAAACTTGAAGGAATTATTCAGCCCCATCTGTGGTGGACCACATCGGCTTCATCTATCTTTGGGTCAGGCTCGCCTTCCATTCCACCACTACTAACAGATGTTAGTAAATAGGTTACTGGCCCCAGGAAAAAGGCTGAACTGCTTCATCGAGCTTTTGAAGCTAAGCAATCAGCTGGAGATGTCCCTCTCCCTGATACTTGTCATCCTGACCCTGTTCTTACAAAATGTGCATTTCGCTCAAGGGATGTTAAGAAAATTCTGGATAATCTTGAAAGCTGGGGTGGAGAAGATCCTGATGGTTTCTTACCTTTGTTTTTTAAGAAAGCTTCTAGTTTGTTGTCTCCCAAGATAAGTAGATTCTAAAGATTTTTATGTCGACGTCGTATCTTTACAGTTGAGCACAAGCTCAGTAATAGAGTGTCTGTTCCAAAGAGCAGTATATCTGCAGACTGCAGTAACTACAGGCTAATTTTTGTTCTCCCTGTGCTCTCCAAAGTTACTAAAAGAAATTGTCTTTAAGCCACTGTATAAGTATGATGAATCTAAAGGGTTGTTAGCTGAGTGTCAATATGCACATAGGAAGCAGTTAGGTGCCTGCTATGCTCTTTCAGACTTGACTTGTCATTTGCAAGGGAAACTTGATAGGGTTTTGAGTGCAGAGTAATTCAAATAGGTTTTAGCGCTGCTTTCGATTTAGTAAATCACAAGGCACTTATTTATAAACTTCAGAATCTTGGAGTGGGTGGATAAGTTTTAGGATTACTCAAAGTGTCCTTACATGTAGGCAGCAGCGAGTTGCCGTGGACGGGATCTTTAGTGAGCCAAGACCTATTTTGTCTGGAGTTCCATAGGGTAATGTTTCTTGGTCCACTGTTATTTTTAGTGTATACAAGTGATATGGTTGTTGGCCTGGAAAACAAGATTGTTCAGTATGCCGATGATTCAACACTTGTGGGTGTAATAACAGTCTCAACTTATGAGAAATGAGGCAGCTCTCGGCCTCAATCGGGACATGACTGGATCAGGGAATGGTGTAGTCGGCGGGGCATGAGGTTGAACTCCAATAAAACGAAAACACTAATGATTAGCAGACCTCGTACAGATTTCCCATCCCATCCATCCCTTGAGGTGGATGGAACTTTGCTGAATGAGTTTGAAGCTTTAACTATTCTAGGTGTAACTTTTGACGAATATATAAGTTTTGAGAAGCATCTAACGAAAGTTTCAGCAAATGCCGCACGAAAGTTAGGTATTGTTCGTAAGGCCTCATATATTTATAACTGATAAAATCAGTGCAACCTGTTTTAGGTCGTTTGTGCTTCCTTTACCAGAATACTGTTCTCCTGTGTGGATGTCTGTTTCTGCTAGAGACTTATCTCTTTTAGGAAGAGAGGTTCATGGTGATAGGTTTCCTAATAGTAGCAGTTATGACTTGGGACTATCGATGGATGGTCTCTTGTTTGTCACTTTTTTTATAAGTTGTATTTCAACAGAGACCGTTCACATTCACAACTGATCCCTGATCCCCTTTATCTGCCAAGAGCAACCAGATTCGCTGAACAGCAGCACCAACATGCAATAAATGTGCCTCTCTGTAGAATTCTCAGTTCGAGAGGTGCTTCATTCGTCATACTTTTGGACTGTGGAACAGCCTTCCAGAGGATGTCTAGCAATTGGAACTTCAGAAGTTCAAGCGAAGATGCAGTGGATTACTACCCTAATAATATCCTCCTTGAATTTTAATACATTTTCTCTGTTTATTAAGTTATTGATTTATTTTCTTTTTTTAATAAGTGGGATCTCTTCTTTTTGTATTTCCCTTTACCTCCTCTTACTTCTTCCTAATGAACACCATATTCATTGGAAGCTTGAATTTCAAGTTAATGACCCCTGTGGGCTTGTTCCATATGAATAGGTTTCATCTTCTGAATAATAATAATAATAATAATAATAATAATAATAATAATAATAATAATAATAATAATAATAATAATAGATGTTGACGTCTGGCTTTTAACCTCTCTCTCTCTCTCTCTCTCTCTCTCTCTCTCTCTCTCTCTCTCTCTCTCTCTCTCTCTCTCTCAATGTATGCTGGGTTTTTGTAGCGTTGAATAGATTGTATGATAATCAACAGGCCCTGCTACTGAAGGCAGGTAGCAGCAAGGATAATTACTCTGTCAATCATTTAAATCTCTCTGTGCCCTTGTTATACTCATATGCTACATGATGTTATAGTTTCTTCTGTTGTTCTTACTATAAGGTATTTATTCGCTTTTGGTGTGCATAAAGTCCTGTTTCCTTTTCGAAACGTCTATTCTATCTTTTCGTTAGTTGCAGAGTCTCTCTCGTACTCAGTAACTTAGCAAATTGCATTTTCATATGGACGTATTCATGTCATTTTCAGCCAACCATGGCCGTTAGTGCATCTGCATTGCAAGGTTTATCATGGAGAACCTGCTCTTAGCAAGTTCTCCCTCTAATCACATCAAGGGTATAGTCTACCCAGTTATCTAATTATCAAGAATAAGGGTAAGAGTGAAAACTTTCAGCAACATAACAAGAATAAGTCTTGTGGGTGGGTAGTGCCGTCAGTGCATCTCACGGGGTGCACTGTAGGCATTACTTAATGTTCTTTGCAGCATCCCTTTGGCCCAGAGCTGCAACCCTTTTCATTCCTTTAACTCTACCTCCATTTATATTCTCTTTCTTCCATCTTACTTTCCACCTTCTGCAACTGCGATGTTTTCATCCTGTTACACCTTTCAAACCTTTTTGCTCTCAATTTATCTTTCAATCGTGAATGACTTCACAGGTCTCAGCGCTTGGTTATAGGCCTAAATCCTATATTCCATTCCTACAACAAGCCAGTTACACAGTGCGACGGGCATCCTCCTCCAGTTTTACAAAACATTCGTTGTAGCTTGGATCTTAGAGACACTGGCCCACCATAATAGGACGTAGTCCCAGGTTGCCATTCACTAAGCAGAGAGAAAAGATCAAAGACGTGATCTCGCTCTTAAAAATGAAACGTTATTGCTGAAGAAAATAATGGGATCATTGCACAGCCACTTTGTCTAACAAGGTTTCCCACATTAAATGTAAAAGGAAACATAAGAATTGGTCACACCCGCTGGGCCGCAAAAATTATTAGTTTAATAATGATTCTGCTGCCAAGTTATTATGTTTCTTGAAAAAAAAAAAAAAAGGCCTTAACCATTCTTGCACAGGTGCATGTAGTGGCTGCCAAGAAAGTTTCTGATGTTGCCCCTACACCGAACATGAACGCAAATCTAGTGTAACCATCTTCGTACTAAGATAAGGCGTTCATAAGCGTTGGATGAGAAAAAACTATAAATTCGTGAAAGTAAAATTTCCGTGGTAAATCAAACATCTCTGGTGAGGTAATCCTTTTCCTTTCTCGTGTTATTTTTCTTCAAGATCTGCTTAAAATATGATTTGTGTTCCTTCCTGACGTTTACTGTTCTTCTTTGTTGTGATAACTTCATCATTTATTGACATATACTTGTCGCATACAATGTCGATATAAGGAGTATTCAGCAAAAGTTATCATCGTCTCGTATGAAAGGTTACAAATCTAAATTTACATACGCACACACACACATACACACACACACACACACACACACACACACACACACACACACATATATATATATATATATATATATATATATATATATATATATATATATATATATATATATATATATTACTAAAAGGACCTCATTCAAACTGGATGATATCTAATGGAGTTCTTATTCAAAAAGTTACAAGCTTTCTTGGACAAACAGTCTACATTATCAAGTATCCGTACAATGAGCAGACGCGTAGTCCGGCTGTATTTATATCTGTGTGCTGGGTACTTTTAATCCTATAATCGCCTAGCTCTTCCTGTGTGACCTCCACCCCCTCTTGACCTTGGTCTTTCTCTGATCCCTCCTCCTAGGTGACCGTTTTCCGTGCGTTCTCTTACGTTTTTTCTTCGTTTCCTTGCTACTGTGGAGTATACGATTTTTCTAGATTTGCTGTCTTCAAAGCAGTTTCCGGTGTTCCCTGCCATCGTGTTGTTGGCGCAAGTTATGAAGGCGTTCTCTACAACCAGTCTAGATGTTTTGTTGGTGTTCCTGTACAAAAAACTCATATTTTCCCAGTCTATTCTGTGATTATTTTCCCAACAGTGTTTGGCAACTGCCGACGTCTGATTATAATGCCTTATGTTCTGCAGATGTTGTTTGCTTCGCTCTTTACATGATTTGCCAGTTTCGCCATAGTACTCTTCTTCACAGTCTAGACACGCTGCCATATAAACCCCCCTCTAATCTCTTCCCCCTCTACCGACTTTTTGTTTCTAACTATTTTATTCCTAATGGTGTTTTTGTAGCTGCCTATAAAATTTGAAATTATTTAGCTTTCTGTTGATGGGTGCAATAGAGTTGTTGTCTGATAGTGTAATTATTTTCTTTCCTACCAAATGTTCCTTTTCTATCCTTTCCCTCTGCCCAAAATAGTTTTTCCTTGCTTTGATATGTGCCCACTTCCACCAATACTTAGGGTAGCTAATCTCCTAAAACTCTCCCTCAGGTAATCCAACTCTTCGTCTAAAAATTCGGGACTGCAAATCCTATAAGCCCTGATGACCAACCCTGTCATTAATCCTATTTTTATTTCTTTCCTATGACTGGAGAACCTATGTATGTATGAATTGGTGTGTGTCTTCTTCCTATATACCTTGAATTTTAAATTATCCCCTACCCTCTTGACCAGGACATCCAAGAAAGGAATTTCTCCCTCCTTCTCTTCTTCTAATGTAAACTTGATGTGTTCGTTTAGTTTATTTATGTTTTCTAAAAACTTGTGTAGATCTTCCCTTTCTCCCTTGTAAATGATCAAGATGTCATCCACGTATCTTACCTGTTTTACGATATTTAAGTTCCCTTTATTTACTTTGCCCACCTCTTCCGTATGTATGTATTTGTGCATTTATATATATATATATATATATATATATATATATATATATATATATATATATATATATATATATATATATATATATATATATATATGATAAGTTTATATATATATAATTCTGATAAGTTTAGACTGAGAGAGAGAGAGAGAGAGAGAGAGAGAGAGAGAGAGAGAGAGAGAGAGAGAGAGAGAGAAAGAGAGAGAACTTAAGCGGGAACTTGTCAAAGTAAATAGGGCAATAAAGATACATCTTCCAGGTATAAAGAATGTGTTCCTGACACAAGAAATGAGATCTGGAAAAGTTCCCAAGGAAGAAATGCTACTCTCATCCCATAATATGAAATCTGTCACGCAAATTACCCGCGCTTCCAGTTGGTTTGTTAGTATTGTTTGCATATTGCGAATGAGAAAATACCGTACAAGAACAGTCTCCTTACATTCAGATAATGTTCCTCCACATAACTATCAATTCAATCTAATTATTTGAGAAACTTGAAAGAAATCTTGGAAATGAATGAAAGGAAAACTTGTAATATAACTGATATTTTCATCGAAACACTCACCGCGTCATGTCATCATCGTTGGGCTAAACTGCTATGATAAAAGAAATAATAAACAAAATTATCGTGTATCAAGGCGTAAAATTAAAACTCGCTTAATGAGAGTCGGTAGTTCAGAAAGCCAATGAGATAAAGAATGGCTGTCGATTTTGGCAGCTCTATAATGTATTTATTTTTTTACGATATTTTTCGTTGTTATGGACATTTCATTAAAAAGTTTCTTTTCAAACTAATGGATGTTACCAGAGAAAAACATTTTCTCTTCTACCACAGGTACATCCTCATGATATTATCAGTAATATTAGTATCATGGGGAAGATTCCCACATTGATGTAGGTGGAAACATATATTGAGAATATATGTAAAATTAAATTCCACCTACGCACACATGGACCAGATACCTACCATCTTTAGCACTCATGTTGCACACACACACACGTGTATATGTGTATATATATATATATATATATATATATATATATATATATATATATATATATATATATATATATATATATATATATATATATATATATATATATATATATATATATATATATATATTATATATATATATATTATATATATATATATATATATATATATATATATATATATATATATATATATATATTTACTCTTCCATCACAAGTAGCTTTTAATTACTCTGATTAGAGATTATTACAAAAAACTTTATCTTTATTATTACCTGCCAGTTCCAACAGTGTTTTGATTAATGAAAATAATTTTCTTTCCGTTAGGATATGCAAAAATCAAGTACTTTAATTTGTCAGAAAAAAGCATTGAAAAACACTGTTGAATTTCCGGAGCTATTTCTGCTGTCATCCTTCACAAGTTTGCTGAGATTGTTGTTAGCATTCTCCATGTTTGCTGATTTTTATTAAGTTTGTATGACTTTTTTTTTTTATTTAGATTCTTTTTCACCAATCGCCATTTTCTGCATCACTGGTCATCTTTCACTTATTTGTAGGATTATAATCAGCAGATGGCATGTCGGTTTTGTTAACGTTTGATGATATTAATAACTATAGTAGAACTTTTTGGGAATTTTGTCTTTTGGCAAAGACAAAATAAATCAGAATTTGAGTGGGTGGGTTTTGGAGAGCCTTTTTTTTTTTTATTATTACCACACAACATTATAAAAAGTTTGTGTGAGTGTTTTGTGTGAGAGAGAGAGAGAGAGAGAGAGAGAGAGAGAGAGAGAGAGAGAGAGAGAGAGAGAAATCAAACATATATACTACAGATAAATTTACTGATTCGCGTGGTTATGATTACGTTCGTTTGGGTAACCAAACAAAACAATGGAATTGGCAATGGCTGGATTTTGAAACGGTTTCTATTATTATTACCATACAACATTGTGAAAAAATGTGTTTGTGTGTTTGCAGAAAGAGAGAGAGACAGACAGACAGACAGACAGAGACAGAGACAGAGAGCAAGCACTTATGCTGCAAATAAATAGATAAATTGATTATATCGCATATGCTTATGAATACGTTCGTCATGGGAATGTCCGTTATTTCGATACAACATAAACTTGAGACCATTCAGGAACATTCTATTCCCCTTCGACGGGACATCTTGAGCAATGGTAATTTATGACTCGAAATGGCTTCACCATATGCAGTGTCGCGACATCTCCGCTGTATTATGAAGGACTTGAGCGAACAAGAAATGGAGAAGTCAGAAATGATGGGTAATGACGTTCAAGGGTCACTAATAGCCTCAGTTAATCTCATATATGAAGGATCGAGGCGTAAAGATCCATTGCTCTTTGGGAAATGATTGGGCGTTTTATTCCCCCTCTCAGAAATTCAGTTATTCAGAGGACACCCAGCCAATTACCAAGACCCTCCTTGACACGTGACGAGCACCGATAAGAGCGGAAAACTGCTGATTATCTTGAATCTCTTGAATCAGCCACCAGCGTTGCGTATACACAACGATTCTGATCGATGAAGGGGGTTAGTGCCGCCAGTGCACCTCATACGGTGCTTTGTAGGCATTGCTTAAGGTTTTTGCAGCGTCCCTTCGGTCCCTAGCTGCAACACTTTTCATAATTTTAACTATACCTCCGTTCATATTCTCTTTCTGCTATCTTACTTTCCTCTCTCTCCTAAACAACTGCTTCATAGTGCAACTGCGAGGTTTTCCTACTGTTGCACCTTTCAAACTATTTACTCTCATTTTCCCTTTCAACGCCGAATGACCTCATGGGTCCAAGCGCTTGGCATCGGTTGCCTTGCCGAGTCTACTTTTTTTCTGTCCTTGTCCAGTAACTCCAATGCATAACAAGGATTTACGGCTCAGAGTTCTTGCGGATCCATTCATTCTTCAGCTATAGCAGGAGATCACAAAAATGTTTTCGATATATGAACACTGATTGCACAGACTTAGTAGCTTACTGCAAGATTGGTTCCACGTCGACCAACCCTGAGGTAGACTACAAAGCTTGTGTAATCAGTGTTCTTATTTCGAAAACTTTGTTTATATTCTTTTGACGTTTAAGAACTGAATGGATTCGTGAGAGCTCTGAGCTCGTATAACCACATTATGAAGTGGACTTACTGAAACGCATACAGTTTTTTGAGTGTCGTGAAGTACAGCTGCTGGAGAAGTCATTTTGGAAAATGAAGCGTTTAAGAGCAAATAGGTGGCAAATGAGGCGTTTTTCTGGTAACAGACGCTTGGTTTACAGTGAAGTTATTGTTGTAAGCGAGGCCTCCGAAATATATTTATCGGAGGAATCATGAAATTCGACATATTCTTAAAATATGACGGCTGGCGAAATCAAACTAAAATGAAACAAGTTTGGTGTGGAACAGACTCTTAGTTTATGGTGAAGTTTTTGCAGGAAGTGAGACCTCCACAATATGTTTGTTTAAGAAATCATAAATTCGACATATTCTTAAAAGAAGACTGCTGGCGAAGCCAAAATGGAAAATGAAACAGCTTTGGCAGGGAAGAGGAATCGTTAAAATCAATACTCAGTTTCGTCATATACAAGTAAAATTCACCAAGAAGTCACATTAAAAAGTTATGCATCTATGTTTGGATACCTTGATGAAAAAACTGAACCTTGCAAAATTTGATTACTAGCAAATCGAAGACTCCAGTGTTATCTAGTCAAATGTTACATGAAACATAGCAAATTTTGAAATGCACATTATTATTATTATTATTATTATTATTATTATTATTATTATTATTATTATTATTATTATTATTATTATTATTATTATTATTATTATTATTATTCAGAAGATGAATCTATTCATTTGGAACAAGCCCACATGGGTCACTGACTTGAAATTCAGACTTTTAGAAAGAAGTAACAGAAGGTAATGGGAAATACAATGTAAGAATCTGTTCATTGGATTTCGCTTTATCAAGTCATCAGACAGGCGGTAGACGAGCAGGCATTCTTAAATTAAAAATATAATTTTCCTCGGTGAGAATTACTCCACTTTCACCCACTTAAGGCTTACGATTCACGTAAACTACAAAATTCTAGTTCCCTGGGAATTTGCAGACAGTGTATTCTCAGTCATAAATAACAATAAGATGACCAATTCAGTTTATTTTCGCTAATCAAGCGATTCTTGTGTAATATTATGAGAGAGAGAGAGAGAGGGGAGGGGGAGGAATCTTTGTTTCCAGATTAGACACTAAGGAAGGATCCTTATAAGTTTAAGATGGTTTTACAACACTCGCTACCGCTCGATGCAACGAGCCTCTGATAAATTTCCTAACTCATTTCATTCCTTTACTTCATCATCCTCAGATCTCCAATAATGATAAGTAATCAGCTGATCAAGGAAAACTCCGCTTATAAAACCTTGGCAATCTTATAACAACTTGGCACCACCAATATAATTCAGGGACTTATCATGAAATGGGTATTTAACCTTTTATTTGTGATGACTACGATTTGACTAAGCAACCCTTTTCCCTTGTCTACGTTAGAACTACATTCCAGTCCCAGTAGTCCCTCACCACTTAGATATAAATCTAATTCCATCCCTCCTATGAGGGAAAGCAGTAGTGCTCACCACTTTCTTAGGAATAAGTCTGCGTCCTTCATATGAGGGAAGGCAGTAGTCCTCAACACTTACTGGGATATAAATCTAATTCCATCGCTAATATCGGAAAGAGCACGAGGATGATTGGATGACTCCCTTGGGGAAAAACATTAACGAAGGGGAAACTCTAAGGGAACGGTTGAAGGCCCTTGAATGACAAGTGACGTAGAGTAGGAATGGAGAGGAAATCTGAAATCTCTAGTTCAACTGTCTCTCTCTTCAGGCAATTAATGAACGTGAAGAATTACAGAAAAGCGTATTTATGCCAAGAGGCCCATAGGTCAGCCGTTACGTCACTCCAGTTGACAATTTCCCTTTGATCTTCTTAATCGCTGGTTGAAGGATGATTGTATCTATAATTCCTGAGTCTCAGGCTCCTTTTCAGAAGTTCATCGTATTTCTTTGTTTAATCAAAGCTGAATCTACCATCTGGCTTTTGAACCGACAATTGCTGCTATAATTATAAGTGACAAATTCCAGTTTATTCTGTGGTTATGGTCATTTATGTGGTTTCTCTCTCTCTCTCTCTCTCTCTCTCTCTCTCTCTCTCTCTCTCTCTCTCTCTCCTCCTCCTCCTCCTCGTCCTAATCCTCCTCCTCTCTCTCTCTCTCTCTCTCTCTCTCTCTCTCTCTCTCTCTCTCTCTCTCTCTGTCTTGGGTCTTGGCAGCTTTGTCGGAATTAGGTGAATGATACGAATTCAATTAGCCGGAAGGCGTCCGCAGGTGTGGCCACGGGGTAAATCTCATACTTTTGACAAATTAAATCTTTAATTATAATTAGCAAGATAGACAGAGAGAGAGAGAGAGAGAGAGAGAGAGAGAGAGAGAGAGAGAGAGAGAGAGAGAGAGAGTTAAAATTAAAGTTTACTTATTTATTTTCTTTATTTAAAAATCATACCACAAAAAAAGGTTTAATGTATTCTGAAACTGATTTACTGTAACGTCAACGAGAACTTAGTAAGTCAGAGGCAGCTTTTCATCTTCAAGAGAGAGAGAGAGAGAGAGAGAGAGAGAGAGAGAGAGAGAGAGAGAGAGAGAGAGAGAGAGAGAGAGAGGAGTAGATATATATTTATGTATATACACACACACGCACTCAATCCACACACACACACACACACACACACACACACACATATATATATATATATATATATATATATATATATATATATATATATATATATATATATATATATATATATATATATATATATATATATATATATATATATATATATATATATATATATATATATATATAGAGAGAGAGAGAGAGAGAGAGAGAGAGAGAGAGAGGACATGTTTCCAATTCATGAAGCGTTGAAGTTCGAAAACCCCAAGGGAACTCTCGAGAGACTGAATTAACGTAAACGGGAGCAATTACAAAGAAAAGCCAAAAGACATGGGATAAGAAGAGCAAAAGACGAAAAGCAAAAGAGAATAAACAGGGGAAGTATATATTTATAGAAGAGGGACATACATAATGCTCTGCTGATTCCCAAACGAAGTCCTATTCAATCCTATTCAACGGCGAAGTTTTACCCCGCCGTTTCCCAAGGGAGCGAGGAGCCAAGGCTTCGAAAGGGAAAGGTTTCTTGGCGAGAGGCGAGAAGATGCAAAAGCAGGAGAATGTGGACTATGAGGAGGAGGAGGATGAAAAGGAGGATGAAAAGAAGGATGATGAGGAGAAGAAAGTGGCTTAAGGAAAGACCTATGTGATATCGTCACCCTAAAGTTATCCTTATTTTTTACTGAGATAAAATATTTCAGGCTTTCTCATAAAAAAATCAATGTTGATTGCTTGCTTTTTTTGACACAAATGGGGTAACAGTTTATGTGACTGAGTCTCAAGCAAATGTAAAACCTAGCGATTACTTATTGGGACGAAATCTAGATTAAAATATTTACTAAAAAGGCTTTCAATAATCAATGAAAAAAGGGTAACAGGAAGACAATAGTAATAAAATTCATATTTCCCTATTTTTTCCAGTTGTTACGAAGAAATGTCAGAACAAACGCCATTGTCATTGTTTGGTTTATTTATCATTTGAATTTCAAGCATGCTTTACCCTGGGAGTGAACAGCTAACAGCGAAATTCCAGGATGAAAGCAATGGCGGGAGTTTATATAGTGTTTCTTCGTGGTGAGGGAAAACTCCAAGGAGAAAATGATTACAACTAACAATTCCACAGTTCGGATTTTTATTTGATCATCTTACCCAGGAAGAATGACTCTCAGTATTGCATAGCGAATATTAAATTCTTTCCCATCTTTCTGTACGTATCCAGGTTGCAAGACATTACCCTGTCCCTCCTCCCCTCCCTATTTCCCATATATATTATATATCTCATATATATTATATATTTATATATATATATTATATGTTTATATATATATATATATATATATATATATATATATATATATATATATATATATATATATATATATATATATATATATATATATATATATATTATGTGTATATATATATTATATATATATATATATATATATATATATATATATATATATATATATATATATATATATATATATATGTATGTATATAATATATATATAGATAGATAGATAGATAGATAGATAGATATAAACAGAAGTAAACAGAAGTAGGCATATGGCCAGTGGCACACATTAGCGCGGAGGTGGACCATGGAAACGTACTAATCTCAGCATAATTCTTCATTTACAACGTTTCGTAATAAATAACTTTATTACATCATCAGGGAATCTGTTAAATAATGAAGAAAATTCCTTTAAAAAATGTTCTAAAAACCAATAAAATTCATAAAATACAGCACAGTTAGAATACAAGATAAAAACAAAAAAGACACAATAGCAAAATCAAAGACCACTAACCAACCTTATACCAAGAAGGCAGAAGACAAAATGTATAAATAAAAAGTTAACTCAGGTAGAGCTGAGTGGAGGAGGTCTGGGTATTTAACTGGGGAACTAGTTGTTTAATAAATAATGATTCTAGGATAGGCAGTTCGCATGCATTAGTTGTTTGGCCTATGATACAGAAATCATTTCTATCAATATATGTTTTACAAATTTTTGAATGGTTTCTTATGCTTCTGTCTTCTGCCTTCTTGGTATAAGGCTGGTTAGCGGTCTTTGATTTTGCTTTTGTCTCTTTTGTTTTTTTTTCTTTTTTTTATCTTATATTCTAACTGTGCTGTATTTTATGAATTTTATTGATTTTTAGAGCAATTTTTAAAGTAATCTTATTCATTATTTAACAGATTCCCTGATGATGTGATAAAGTTAGTCATTACGAAGCGTTGGAAATAAAGAATTATGCTGAGATTAGTACGTTTCATGGTCCACCTCCGCACTGATATATATATATATATATATATATATATATATATATATATATATATATATATATATATATATATATATATATATATGTGTGTGTGTGTGTGTTTGTGTGTGCATGTGTATGTATATATATACAATATGTATGTATTTGTATTTGTAATATATATATATATATATATAATATATATATATATATATATATATATATGTATATTTATATATATATATATATATATATATATATATATATATATATATATATATATATATATATATATATATATATATATATATATATATATATATATATATATATATATATATATATATATATATATATATATATATATTGTTACGTGTGTGTCTTGGCTGATCAAGTTTTATCTAATTTACGTAATTTTTACGGCCCTGCAGACCAAGAATACACGTAATCTGCCACTTGAAGCCAAAAGTTAACCTCAAAGACAGTCGTTAATTAGCCAAAGGTCGCCAGTTAAGGGTAATTAACCTTAACAAGAATATTTGAGATGAATTTTAGATTTCAAACGCAACGGTTCTTCCCAACATCGAACACGAGGCATACAAAAGCATCGAGACTTAAAACTGTGTTGCTTACCCTAACCTAGGTATTTTACTGGAATAACGGGGTTGAAGCTAACAATATAATAATTTGGCTTAATCTAGACTTCGTAAACACATATACCCTAAGTGGGGGATGAAGGAGGAAACAAAAGAAATGCGAAATACAGAAAAAGATAAAAGAATGGGCGAAGTTTTGAACAAAAAGCGACTTTACCTTAGGACGAACGTTGTGCGCACCAACCACCGCTGAGAGGAGTCTTCGCAATTGCTTCTTCACTTCACTAATAGAATAATAGACAAAGAAAGGGAGAAGAGGCCCCGTCGGACGTGTGGTCTCTTCGAAAGCTCCAGTCTCTCTGAAGTTCCCTGACCGGCCTAGGTCAAAAACAGGCCTACAGCCATGCCCTAGGCATCTACATTCTGTTAAAAACATTGGCCAAGAGAGACAGGTAGGAAGGAAAAAAAGGACCTTAGGACCACCATTTTTAAGGCTGATATGGGAATTTCCTATAGGGGAAAAATGGCCTAAATGTTACCTATCCCGTTCTCAACGGACGTTAAAGTTTGAACGGAAGACGCTCCTATATAGACAACATCTTTTCCCGGTCTCGGTCAGGTTGATATTATTTGCAATCAAAGTTACGAGGGCGAACAGCAGTAATATTTATAAAAGCTCCCCCCCTTAAGAGGGCCTTCACTCCCTTTTCGGGCCTGAAGGTCTATACTAAGCAAGCTGTTCGCCTCTAGTAGGTTACTCTCCTTCCCCTGAGCAGATTAGTCCTGGTTAGCCTACCTAGCTACAGAACTACCTAACCCTAGATAGGATACAAGCTATAATCACTACTTTACCTAAGTCTAATAGTACGAGAAGGTGCTTACAGTTATTATAGGCTACCTCCTTCAATCATGATGTGTTTAGACCTAGCCTAGTGGTACATTCTATGATATTCCCTAGCCTAACCTATCCTAACCCGACCGTAGCACCAACATAAGAGTTAATGTTCTAACTAAATCACAACTTGGTTTATGTTTAATACAATTAATAATTACTAGTTAATTCATGAGGGTTGCCTCATATGATAAATGGGTGCCTCACGGAGGTCTTAAGCCATGCGTGTCCTGAGCATCGTGGCTCGGTTCACAATAGTTAAGATTATTGAAATTAGTTAGGCTACTTACGTGATTACTGCGGCTCGGTGGTAAGTGGAAGGAACAAGATTACTAAATTGATGTACCGTACTTTAAGGCGGCCTAGGCTATGTACAATAAAGGGAAGAGATCACACTGGCTACCTCCTCTGGGAAAGGGGCCAGGATCACTCTTAGATGTTAGGGCACTGTGCCAAGAGGGCACTAGTGCCAGGATGAGCTTATAGCTCGGCAACTACTGGGCTCTCTTCTGCCCCTTCTTCTTCTTCTTCGGGTTCCTCCAAGGCCTATCAGTAGCAGGTCTAGGAGGTGATGAGGGCACCGACTCCGGGGACAGGCCAGAAGGGCTAGCGGGCGCGAAGTCAGGGGCAACTTCAAAAGCTGCAGGAGGGCTCCCTACTCCGGCTGCTGCGACAACCGGAGCGAGAGCGATCTCGACTTCTGCGTCCGAGGATGCCAGTTCCTGGTCTTCCAAGGAAGGGGTACCATTTCGATCCTCCAGGGGTTCATCCCCTGGAGTCAAATTTTGCAAAGAAGTTTCGGGTGCTGGAGGCTCTCCAGTCGCGATGATCAACTGCATGGGGAATCCTAAATCTCCCGGAGGAGGATTCGCCTCATGATTTAGACCCGGCATAGGGGCCTTTTCCATTGGTAGCTCAACGTCCGGGACGGACGGAGTCTGGCACTGCTCAGTGCTCGCAAGTGGCACTGGCAGCAGTTGAGGGTCAGGCATGCCTGACGAGGGGTCCGGAGGTGCAATACCTCGCGGACGACTTGTGTTTGGCTGCGGCAGAGATTCCTGCCCCAGCGGGAGATCGTAGCCTCTCGGTGAGTTTTGTTCGGGGGCGTCCGCTGGGCGCTGCTTGTTTGGGCAGCCCTCCCAATGTGTGGAGTGGTCTGCCCGCTTGCGCATCCTGCAGCGGTACTGCTCCTCCTGAATCTCTCTTCGCGGAGGGGGAGGACCTCTTGGTGGGCCAGCCCTTCGCAATTGGAGAGGGCTAGGCCTGAAATAGTTTGGGTTGTGCCCCTTCCGCGGACCACTTTGGTGGGCGGAAGGTGGAGGTTTGTCATTATTGAGAGTGTTAGATGGGGCCTCCGTGGAGGAGGTAACGTGGCTGCGGAGTGGCGTTGGTAACGGGCTTCCGCAGAGAAGATCCCGACCCAACAAGAAAGCCACTCCGGGCCGAATTCCACCTACCACGCCGAGGCGGTGGGGTATCGCACCCCAAGGTGTCATAACCTGGAGTTGGACAGTAGGAACGGTAATGGTGTGGCCCTCTATCCACTTCATTTCCCACAGGGTTTCTTCGTCAACCATGGCACCGGCTGGCACTTGGGCCCTAGTGATCAGGCTAATGTCTGCCGCAGTGTCTACGGTGACCGGAAGGGTCACTGGCAGGCTAGTGCTCTGAAGAGGGGCCACCGAGATGAACTGGGTTCCCAGTCTCTCGGGGTAAAGGAGCCAGGGCGGACCAGCAGCAGAAAATGAAGTGCTGATTAGGTTGACAAATTTGGTGGTGGGGACATGATGTGGACAGGCCGGAGATCCAGCATTGTAGTGGCTAGCAGCCCCACAGGATTTGCACGGGCCTTTTGGATGGGCTCGGTGGCCTGCAGTAACTGTTGGAGGAGAGGGCTGAGCGGATGAATCGGGAGCGGAGTTCTGGCTGGTAGGGTTAGGCTGCTTATTAGTGCCGAGTTTGTATCGGCACTCAGCTTCAGCGTGGCCCCCCTTCTTGCAATAGTTGCACAGGGTCTTGCTAGGCAGTCCATTCTTCGGGCGAGTGGAGTTCGAGAGGTAGGCCTGGGGAACGATTCGCTTCTGCGAGGTGCTATGCGACTGATTGAAGGTTTCCCACGAATCAGCCATGCGACAAGCTTCCATAAGTGTGGAGGGCTGTTTATCGTTAAGATATACAGCAAGGGGCCCTGGCACACATTGGAAAAGGTCTTCTAGCATGGTCCGATTGAAAAGATCCTCAAACGTCGTGCAGGCCAAGGAGTCGAACCAGCGCGTACTGGACTGGGTTTTGTGACATGCCCATTCCGTCCAAGACCAGCCGACTTCCTTGTCAAGACCTCGGAACCGTTGTCTCCATTTTTCTGGGGTTATCTCGTAGGCCTTTGTAATGACTCTACGGACTTCCGCCATGTTACCTCTCTGGCTCTTCTCCAGTGAGCGAAGCGCTGCCTTGGCTTTTCCCTCCATATGCTTGGCTAGTATTAAGGCTCTCTCCGTCTCCGTGGTGCTGTAGTTATCGAAAAGAGCCTCGATCTCCTCCAGCCATGATTCTGGCTCGTCCTCAGTCCACTTGGGGACTAGGGAATTGATGCTCGAAATTGGAGCGTTTGATGCAGCAGGTGTAGGACTGGAGGCTTGCTGTCGAGCCATAGCTTCGGCATTCTCCATTTTTGCTCTTTCCAGCTCGAGCTCTTTCTCCTTGCAGGCTAGCTCACTTTCCTTGCAGGCTAACTCATGCCGTCTTCTTCTTTCTTCTCTTTCCTCTTCTAATTGCCTTTGCTCGGCTTCATACATCCTCTGCTCGAGTCTTTCTTCCTTCTCCCGCTTGGCCAAGTCGTCCACTTGCTCCTTAACCCAGGTGGTAAGTTCCGAGCTGGTGAGACCTGCCGCCGTCCCCAGCCCCAGGAAGGTTTTATAATGCTCTGCTGCCATGGTTCTGATGGGGAAGGGCGTCTAACCGGGTCGACTGGGCGTACTTGGGCAGCGAGGAAGTGTCTCTTCAATGATGTGGCACCCTTTCAAAAGGTGGCACTGTAGTTTGGGTGTGCCGTGTACAGGTCACACTGGTGGCACTCAGTATCCCTAGGCACTGGTGCAGGTTAGGTTCCAGAAGAACTTTCTCTTCTGTGTTCCCTTTTGTTTTCTTTTTAATTAATTCCTATATGCTTGGTTAGTGGCACTTATGGTGCCAATGTGTTCCTAGGGACCCTCTACTGGAGTCCAACTAGGCTATATGGGAGGAAGGGCACTCTACACCCCTTGCAGAGTGTGACAATCGAATGAGAGAGAAAGGGAAGGTAAAAGAGAGAGAGAGAGAGAGAGAGAGAGAGAGAGAGAGAGAGAGAGAGAGAGAGAGAAGTAAGCTATTCAAGTGATGACAGTGCAGCAAATTATTGGCACTGTGGAATAAAGTGAATTTGGGTTTTTTTTTTTTTTCCTTTAAAGATCCTCGTGAGTGGCTGGTCCCAGTACCCAGTGCTAACCCCTTCTTCTTTCAGAGGGTGAAAACTACTGTTTGCTTCTGGTCTGGATAGCAGGCCTCACTCGTGACCGACAGTTTATCACTGTATTGTAATTACTCTTAACTTGTCCTCATCTATTGTGGGACAGAGGTGTTTCTTTTATTTGGTTTACTGTATTCGAATTAATTAGCCTAGTGTCGGCCGTTCTTTCTTTGAAGAGGGTCACGTACACTTAGGTTAGGAATGCTTACTTGAATGACGAGAGAGAGAGAGAGAGAGAGAGAGAGAGAGAGAGAGAGAGAGAGAGAGAGAGAGAGAGAGATCTTCAATCAGCTAATTTCTTGCTGCTTGAGAACATGTAAAGCAAAGATCTTATAAATGCACAATGGCATGGATCTTAATAAAATCAGATAGATATACGTCGTCTTGGCTTCCTTAGGGATTTTGCTTTATTATCGTAATTTTCCTGGGAGCCGATGCGACGTCACAAGACTTTGAGCGTACAATTTTAAATTCTTTTTATATGATTTTTACAGCATGTATTTGTATAGGAACTTGTTATTGTATTAATCCTAACTAAGGCCTATCTTTCCCTGCCTAAATTATCTTTTGGTTTTGTCTATCAAAGTCTGTCTAGCTAAGATATTGTGTGGTGGGTCTACTACGAAAAGAAAAAAAAATGACCCAAGAGTGGCGGGGAGCAGAGTCTGGTCACAACAGCGGATGACAATAACACGGGTCTTCAAATGGTGGCCAGGTCCCGTTAGGCCTAAATTTCAAAACCTTGGGCGGCGCGAAAACATCAAAATGGCGGTTACTCTAGTTTAAACAATTTCAAAACAACCACGCGGCGGGTATTTTCTTTTTAGCACAAATTCAAACAACGAACGAAACAAATGCAGGTATCCAGATTTTACTTTAAATATACCAATCATGCATAGCGTTTTACGTTATGGATGGAAAACTAAATTACCAAACAACTTTGTGTCTTTTGTTATCGTTCTTCTCACCCGGACATTAAACAAAAGAATGAAAAAACTGCTGGCCTACCAGCGTGAATTTACGTTGCTGCACGGTACATTTTATTGTAAAATTACTATTTCCGTTCGTTTGCTATTTTACTGACACGGTAAAATTGCCGACGCGATTACTACATTACTTTGTGTATATGAAATGGGCTCCGCTTTTCTCGGCCTTAGTAACGACACAAATTGTGATTCGCTCTGCTCTCGAGTCGCACCCTTCCTACCTACGGCTAATTCTCACTACCTGTTATTATAACTATTCTCTTTACTGCTTATTATTATGCCTGGTTCTTTGTTTGGAAGAGTGAAATGGAATTCAATATCTGACTTTTATCTTTTGGAATTAATGTAATTTAATTTCCTTTTCTCCAGATTCTTTCTCTAAAATTTACTTTAGATTTTACGCAAGGTCGCCACTGTTACGTGTGTGTCTTGGCTGATCATGTATTATCCAATTTACGTAATTTTTACGGCCCTGCAGACCAAGAATACACGTAATCTGCCACTTGAAGCCAAAAGTTAACCTCAAAGACAGTCGTTAATTAGCCAAAGGTCGCCAGTTAAGGGTAATTAACCTTAACAAGAATATTTGAGATGAATTTTAGATTTCAAACGCAACGGTTCTTCCCAACATCGAACGCGAGGCATACAAAAGCATCGAGACTTAAAACTGTGTTGCTTACCCTAACCTAGGTATTTTACTGGAATAACGGGGTTGAAGCTAACAATATAATAATTTGGCTTAATCTAGACTTTGTAAACACATATACCCTAAGTGGGGGATGAAGGAGGAAACAAAAGAAATGCGAAATACAGAAAAAAGATAAAAGAATGGGCGAAGTTTTAAACAAAAAGCGACTTTACCTTAGGACGAACGTTGTGCGCACCAACCACCGCCGAGAGGAGTCTTTGCAATTGCTTCTTCACTTCACTAATAGAATAATAGACAAAGAAAGGGAGAAGAGGCCCCGTCGGACGTGTGGTCTCTTCGAAAGCTCCAGTCTCTCTGAAGTTCCCTGACCGGCCTAGGTCAAAAACAGGCCTACAGCCATGCCCTAGGCATCTACGTTCTGTTAAAAACATTCGCCAAGAGAGACAGGTAGGAAGGAAAAAAGGACCTTAGGACCACCTATTTTTAAGGCTGATATGGGAATTTCCTATAGGGGAAAAATGGCCTAAATGTTACCTATCCCGTTCTCAACGGACGTTAAAGTTTGAACGGAAGACGCTCCTATATAGACAACATCTTTTCCCGGTCTCGGTCAGGTTGATATTATTTGCAATCAAAGTTACGAGGGCGAACAGCAGATATTTATATTTATAAATAATATATATATATATATATATATATATATATATATATATATATATATATATATATATATATATATATATATATATATATATATATATATATATATATATATATATATATATATACATAATACATATGCATAATGTGTGTGTGCATTTAAGACCACTGGATAACATGTGGTTTCATATGTGTTGTACACGTATTAGCCAAAACCATAACAAATGAGTAACATTTCACGCCAGTCAAGAGGCAGTAAGCACGCTCTCTGTGGCCACAAACAAAACGAAAAGATTCATTTGCTGCCTCAGAATTGCGTCGAGATAGTAAAGTCTCATCAAGATTGTTATTCGATTTTCTCAGGAACCTTTTGTTCTCTCAGTAAAGGATTGAAGAAATAAAAGACAACGATACCCTCAGAGGATTTCAAAGAGCCTCAATCTTCTTCCTTTCAGACAGGAGAGGATTTAAAAAAAGAAAGAATTATTTCCGTCCGTTTCAAGGAAAACAGCACAGATATTTCTGTACGCGTTATCTCTGCTTTCCTTCCTTCTTTTTAAATATCAAGGCAAAAAATCATACAATTTGTGAAAATATAACTCTCTCTGATAATCATCATTAATTGTATCACTCATTTTTTTAAATAATAGGTATAAATGAAGTGCTGCTAATACACAGGAAAACCAATATTATCATCACTATTTCTTCGTATGTTTTTGGTACCTTTCTAAGAAGCGGCTTCTCTTTCAGTATAAATCCTAGATTTTGAGGCTTTTAAAGCAGACGTTCATTATCACGTGACCGAGAATCCTGGTATTTACATGAGAGATTTATAGGTATAATAAGACCGCTGAAGAGAATGGAAGAGATTATCTCCCTGAAGTACGAGCCCGAGAGCACAGTTTCATAAAAATAAAAAACGAAAAATGAAGAATTGAATTTTGAGCAGCAGGAACTAAAAAAATTTTTCTTTCTAAGAACTATGGAACATTCTCCCTGAGTATGTCGTGCAATTGGAACTTCAAAAGTTCAAGTGAAGATGCAATTCATTACTACCCTAATACTACTCTCCTTGCATTTTAATAATTTACTTACATTTTTATCTATTTATTAATTGTTAATTTATTTGTTTTCATTATTGATAAGTGAGATCTCATCTTTTTGTATTTCCCTGTACCTCCTCTTACTGCTTTCTAATGAGCACTTCATATTGAAGCAATTTTAACCTTTCATTCTAACTTTCCTCTAAAAAAGTTAAGAATTCAAACCCATCAACATGGATCATTTTATATTTGGCATTTTAGGGCTAATTTGAGACTTGAGATATGTGAAATTTGATAACCTTTATGAAACAATTTTGATCATATATTAGGTTGGTACATAGCAATGAGACTTCTAGTAAATTTTTTAAATGTATAAAACTGGACAGGCTTTATCAAACAATTTTGCCGATGTTTAGGTGGAAACGAAAAATGAGATCCCCGTTTAACGTTCGCCTATGTGACCGGTTGTACATTGTAAATATAATGCGCACACCCGGCATGCAACAAGAACAGATTAAAATCCCGTTGTGTTTTGCGAAAGATATTGAAAATGTTGACATTCGATACAGCTGCAAGACCAACTGGTCTACTCTTCAGGTGATTACAGTAATAATCCAATGAAAGAAGGAAAGTTACATTTGCTTCAAGCAGAATCTTCCCCGTAGTGAGTAGTGCCGTCAGTGCACCTCATGCTGTGCACTGTAGGCATTGCCTAAGGTTCTTTGCAGCGTCCCTTCGGTCCCTAGCTGCAACCTCTCTCATTCCTTTTACTGTACCTCCATTCTTATTCTCTTTCATCCATCTGACTTTCCTTGACCCTCTCCTAACAGTTGTTTCATGGTGCAACTGCAAAAGGTTTTCCTCCTGTTACACCTTTCAACCCTTTCACTCTTAATTCCGTTTCACCAATGAATGACCTCGTAGGTCCCAGGACATGGCCTTTGACCTCAATTCTGTGTTGTATTCGATCATTACTAAACTGCCATTCCAAAACAAAATTGTTGATCATTCAACGACCTGATCATCTTTTGCAGCTTTGGCCTTTAAATCACAGTTTGGTAATGACCGGAGATGTCACTCTCTTTCTTTTAAGATATCTTCTTCTAACAGACGTAACTTTCCTCCTTTTGTGTTCATTATGCTGAAATCACCTGCAGAGGAATTAATTACTCTCGCGACTGTAGTAAATGTTAACATTTTTTAATACATTTTTCAAGGCACAACGGGATTTTAATCTCTTTGGTTGTACATTATTTAGAAAAGGTTAATAAGAAAATCTGATTTATGAGGGGCACAAATTTCTATCTCGTGACAGAGGAGTTTTGCTAATGTTTCGTTATTCCATATTCATTTCGGATTCAAGGCCTTGTGATGATAAACGATTCCAAAAAGTGTAAATAAGCCGAAAAGGTGATAGTCACTCTGGTCATTACGATCACATACGTATCTGGTAAAAGTCACCAGTGTGTGTGAGGTGTATGAATGAATTTTATCACACTGTTATTATATATACACAAACGTTAAACTACAAATGTCGTTTAATATCCACTTTGCTCTACCTCGAAACAATATATACATAAATATATATATATATATATATATATATATATATATATATATATATATATATATATATATATATATATATGTGTGTGTGTGTGTGTATGTATATATATATATATATATATATATATATATATATATATATATATATATATATATATATATATATATATATATATATATATATATATATATATATATATATATATATATATATATATATATATATATATATATATATATATATACCGAAGGGGAATTATAATTCATAAGTGGTTCTCGTGTTCGGCTGCTCGAGCCCGTGAGATGACGAACCACTTATCAATTATAATTCCTTTGCGCGCTGTGTGTGTGTGTGTATGTAAGTTAAGTTAAGTATACCTTAGTCTAAACCAGACCACTGAGCTGATTAACAGCTCTCCTAGAGCTGGCCCGAAGGATTAGACTTATTTTACGTGGCTAAGAACCAATTGGTTACTTATCAACGGGACCTACAGTTTATTGTGGAATCTGAAAATATATATATATATATATATATATATATATATATATATATATATATATATATATATATATATATATATATAAACCACATTTTACTGTGCATGAAAGTTCTAAGAAATGAATTTCTATCACCAGAAATAAATTCCTCCAAGTCTCCATTGTGTGTGGGTGAGTATATATATAATATAAAAACTCCATATAGATATATCCATTTATATATATATATATATATATATATATATATATATATATATATATATATATATATATATATATATATATATTATTTCTGAGGTAGAACAAATTTGATCTTAAACGACATTTGTAGCTTAATATTTGTGTATATATATATATATATATATATATATATATATATATATATATATATATATATATATATATATATATATATATATATATATATATATATATATATATATATATATATATATATATATATATATATATATTACACCCCGCAAGAGGGCGTATGATATTTCAACTTAGCTCGAAGAGGTACGCGTTGGTCAGCTTCAAGCCGAGCGGAGCATTATTCCTCTCTCTCTCTCTCTCTCTCTCTCTCTACTAACAAGCTAGTAACTAACCTAGGAATCATAGCAAATTCATGTATATAAAAATAGAGTTTTTATCTACCTGAACTGGACCGAAATAAAATGGTGTAATGGGTGAGGACGAGCCTCAACCTTGAAATTAGCAAGGTGAAAGCAAGACCAACCCGTGCACAACACAGTGTTTTCAATATTGACTAAGTAAGTCTCCACAACATATAAGTCAGATACGTCTAACATGACCGAAGTCATTTTTATTTCCAAAGCTCCCTTTAATTTGTAACCTGTAGTAATACATCTGAGGAATCAAAAGAAGGAACTTCTAAAACAGGCACGGGAAAGAAAATAGTTGTGGGATTTCTCCCATGTTGCTGATTCAAAAAACAAAAAAAAACACATCGGATCAATGCAAGATATAAAATGGCATTTAGAAATCAAAACCGAAACATTAAAAAAAACACAAGTACAAAACTTTTAAAAAATGGAAATAAAAAGTGGCATAAAAATAAAAAATGGAAATAAAAAGAAATATCCAAAGCATAAGCCATGTGTAAAAGGAACACTACAGGTTAAACATAAGAAAAATGATAAAGTCGGTTCGGTCTTTGAAAATCGAGCTCGACAGCGCCCCAAACAAAAATAGGTCTTTCACAAGCAACAATTAGCGCCCGGATAATCAACTTGTACTTAAAATGTAAAACCCACACTTCCCTTGTTCCGCCCATCGGAGCGAACTCATGAACGAACTTTCGCCCGGAACGTGTCCGCCAACGACTTCCGTTGCCGGGAAGTTCTATGACGTGGTTAGAGTGGGGAGCGGGGATGGGGGGAGGCGTCGTTCCTATGAGTCATGCATCAGCGGGACCCCTCGAGGGAAGAATGTCCCCTGTCTCCACGGGCACCAAAGCTTCGTAAGCACTGACGCGCGTTTTCACTCGCCAAGTATATCTTCGTGCCAACAAAATGCTTAACTACACGAAAGGTTAACATGGTGTATTTATTTATACTATAGTGTTCTATGTTCTCTCTCTATACATACATACATACATACATTCATACATATATATATATATATATATATATATATATATATATATATATATATACATATATATATATATATATATATATATATATATATATATATATATATATATATATATATATATATAATGTTAAGGATGTGCACCCTGTGTATGTGAAGTTCATGTACAAAGAAGAAAAAGTAAATATCTTGAAAATTCGGATGTATCTGAATGCAGTTAAAAACTTCCAGAGCTAACCAGCCATATGTCGAAAAGTTCTAATTGCGTGAACAATTTATTTTCTGTTTATTTTCCTTTTGATCTGGAATCTCATGAAATCACTATCGCTAAACTTAAAAAAAAAAAATCGATTTCTGTTGTACAACTCCAATTATTTTATCATTTAGATTTCCAATTTGTGGCAAAGACAGCAGAAGCCGTCATTGTGACACACTTATCTAGATCTAGTCCCAGTAACAGTAAAAAACACATCAAAACACTGGTATCACTCGGAGATGTCTAAAACACCCGACTGATTGACGGGTTCGTCAGTATTATTATTATTATTATTATTATTATTATTATTATTATTATTATTATTATTATTATTATTATTATTATTATTATTATTCAGAAGATGAAGCCTGTTCATATGGAACAAGCCCACAGAGGCCATTGACTTGGAATTCAAGCTTCCAAAGAAAATGGTGTTCATTCGAAAGAAGTAACAGAAGAAAATGGAAAAAGGAAAAATAAATTAGCATAATAAATGAATAGAAAAATTAAGTAAATTACTGAAATACAAAGAGAATTGTATTTGGGTAGTGATGCATTTCATCTTCGCTTGAACTTTTGAGGCTCAATTGCACGACATCCTCAGTAGGGAGGCTGTTCCACAGTCCAACGCTGTGAGGAATAAAGGTCCTCGGAACTTCGGAGAAGTTCGACACCGCCGCACATTGACTGCATAATGGTGCTTTTGCTGTTCAGAAATAGGCCACTGTGGCAGTTATCTGGTTCGGCAACGTCAAAGGCCTCGTAATCGCCCGTCCTCGTGCCTCTAAGGGACCGGCAGTGAAAGGAAGCTTCATTTCAGATTCCGTAGGCCCTTTGGCACTTAGTTCCCAGTTTCATTAGTCGACTGCAAGAAGAGGACTTCCCTTCGTGCAGATCAGAAACTAGTTCTCTTCTAAGGCAATTTCATAGGCTGTTGAAGTTAATGCTTATAAGGTGAATTGCTCACTAAGACAGACTCTCTGTCTCTGTCTGTCTCTCTCTCTCTCTCTCTCTCTCTCTCTACGTTAACGATATATGGTGATCTGGTCACTAAGAAATACTCTCTCTCTCTCTCTCTCTCTCTCTCTCTCTCTCTCTCTCTCTCTCTCTCTCTCTCGAGGATCATAATATCTTCATTTCCCTCTTGATTTGGAGTTAGGCTTAGTAGTGACAAGCGGTTCCAAAGTGCCGAGAAATCGAGGTGTTGAGAGGTATTGTGTTTATTGAAATGACACATATATGTGGTTGTTAAAAGTGACCAGGAGATTCTGAATATGTGCGGATAAAATAAAATATTTGTGCGACTCCTCCAATACCGTTCATTCGAAGCCCTAAAAATGTTATGCATTTTTCACTAATAGTTATTTTTCCACAATGGCCAAAAAATAAAAAGAATGAGTATTATTATATGAAAGCATCTTTATGTCTTTATGGCTGCTTTGCATGAGCAGTTGAGAATCAAACCCGATGATCAGGGAAAGAGAAGTAAGGAGACTTAAACAAACAAAATGAGGCAGAGACTCTGAAGAAGAGTAAAGCATAATAGATGAACAGTTAGTCAGCACTTCTTCCTATAAGTTTTAACCTCCTCTTCACTGTCAATTTCCATTTCAGCGCTGAATGACCTCATAGATCCCAGCGCTTGGCCTTTGGTCTAAATCCTATATTCTGTACTATTCTTAGTTTTAAACCTGTACGTCTTGTAATGCCTCCAAGTCATTTCGAGAATATGCCAGTTCATTAATGCACTCAACTATCCGACAAGCAACAGCCAAAATGGAGCATAATTTCCGCTGCTGGCCTGACTAGACTCTCTCTCACGTGTTTCTGAAGCAGGATATTGCACCCAGGGTCTGAGAGACAGCCGCCACTTGGGACAAATGAAAAAATCATTCCATTTCAGAAGCGAAAACTAAAATTGCATTCATAATTGCACTTATATATTTTATCGGTATAATGCTGTATAACCCGCGGCCCATGGAACTTTAACCAGGGCCCGGTGGTGGCCTGTCCTATATCGTTGCCAGACGCACGATGATGTCGAACCTTAAATAAAATTAAAACTACTGAGGCTATACGGCTGCAATTTGGTATGATTGATGATTGGAGGGTGGGTGATCCACATACCAATTTGCAGCCCTCTATCCTTATTAGTTTTGATATCTGAGGGCGGACCAGAAAACTAAAAGCAAAATAATTGCATTTCAGGCGGGAAAACAAAGGTGGTATTCATAATTACACCGATACATTTCTGTATTAACATCTCTGTTACAAATAACTCCAGCAAATATGGATGCTGTACTTGGCCTAGAAATGATGTCAGATAATCAAAAAGCAAAATTCTTAGCATCTTTGTATAATTTATTGCTTCTTGGTCTCTCTGATGAGACGTCATGAACTAATATCATAAATAATATTCTTCAACCACAATTGAAGGTGAATTCACCTCGAGGGTTTGCGAAAGACGAACTGGAGATTCCTCTCAGCAAGGACCTAGATTTGAAATAGAACTAGATGACCCAGTAGGGGGATCTTGCCGTCAGTGCACCTCACGCGGTGCAATGTAGGTATTACTTTCTCTGCATCGTCCCTTCGGCACCTACCTGCAACCCCTTTGATTCTTATTACTGTACCTCCATTCATATTCTCTCTCCCTCATCTTACTTTCTTTAACCCTCTCCTATCAGTTCGTTTCATGGTGCAACTGCACAAGGTTTTCCTCTTGTTACACCTTTCAAACCTCCTATTCTCAATTTTTCTCTCAGTGCTGAATGACC
>NW_027100719.1:5337564-5340064 GCF_040412425.1 Macrobrachium rosenbergii | reverse complement strand
GAATCACGGTGATGTGATAAAAGTTTATATATATATATATATATATATATATATATATATATATATATATATATATATATATATATATATATATATATATATATATATATATATATATATATATATATATATATATATATATATATATATACACACATATATATATAGATATATATATATATATATATATATATATATATATATATATATATATATATATATATATATATATACACACACACATATATAATATATATATATATATATATATATATATATATATATATATAGATATAGATATATATATATATATATATATATATATATATATATATATATATATATATATATATAGATATATATATATATATATATATATATATATATATATATATATATATATATATATATATATATATATATATATATATATATATATATATATATATATATATATATATATACATATATATATATATAATATATATATATATATATATATATATATATATATATATATATATATATATATATATATATATATATATATATATATATATATATATATATATATATATATATATATATATATATATATATATATATATATATCATGCTGTAGCTTATTACAGTAGAAAACTGAAACCTACGGAAATAAATTACTCAGTAAGAGACCTAGAGTCTTTAGCCATAATAGAGCACTTCAGATACATAATATTTAGTTATAAGATAACTGTATCCGTTGATCATTCGGCTGCAGTAGAAATGCTCAAAAATCTGAATTTTTCCGGACGTAGAGCTCGATGGTTTATGACTGCCTAAGATTGTGACATAAAATTGAAATGTGTGCCAGGGAAAACAAATATAGCAGCAGACGCATTATTATCAAGATACATCCCACAAGGAGATAGTGTAAATATGATTAGCCAAGAAGCAAAAACAAGTGAACCCATATGCAATGTATTTACCACGCAATACACAGAAGAACTCTCCAGGCAAAACTTCATAAGGAAACAAAGAGGATGAAGATATGAAAGAAGATTCCACAGTAGTAAAAAATAAGAAGGAATTTGATCATCAAGACCAAATAGAATTAAGTAAGAAAACTGGATGTCCCATAGATGCAGTGAACATCATGGACAACGTATTGGTTTGGATGTGTGAAGAATATGACCCATTTAAGACTTTTCAAGGTGTAACCCATAAAAGAATAGTACCTAAGCGCCTAAGAAGTAAAGTAATTGAACTAATGCACGATGACGACATGAGCGCACACCCAGGAGAGATGAGACAGCTAGATGAATTAAAGGATCTTGTCAATGAAAAGGAATTTACAAAGACGTTAGTAATTATGTGAAGAGCTGCAATACTTATAACAGTTACAAAGGAAAAACAGATAAAGAAGTACCTTTAGGGAAGTTTCCCATTCCACAAACTCCATTCGAAAGAGTAGCAATAGACCTCATCACTAACTTGCATACCATGAGTAAAGGGAATAAGAATATACTAGTATGTATAGATGCACTTACCAGATATACAGGGCTAATACCAATAACGGGAAAAGGAGCTAAAGAATATGCAGTCGCTCTCTTTGACAAAATCTTTGCAGATATTCTGCTCTACAGCTTATAATATCTGACAATGGTACGGAATTGAATAATTCACTAGTGCAAGAAATTTGTGATGCATTCAAGGTAGAGAAAGTAACAATACAACCATACCATCCAGCTAGCAATGGTTTAGTATAAAGAAATAACAGAAGGACTCTAGATGCATTAAGGCATACAGTAGGACAGGACCGTGAATGGGATATCAATTTACCTTTAGTCCAACTGTCATTTCAGTATACAAGCAGCACCCATAAAAGCTTTGGTGGGATATGAACCAAGATTACCACATGCATGGCTGAATCAGTCAAGACAGCCAGATTATTCTGAAGACATCATAAAGGTAAGAATTAGTAATTTCAAGGTAATTCATAAACAGTTACGCAAGAATCTAGAAGAAGCCCAGAAGACCGTGATAGACAAGCATCAAGAAGGATTAAAGCCAGCAGATTACAAGATAGAGGTAAAATTCACATCAAGAAGGGAGTAAGAAGTGGAATTGATTACAAGTTAGCCACTAAGTTCACAGGGCCATACAAAGTCATAGATATACAAGAAAGGTAACGAAAATAAGCAACCGAATATCTTCCACATATGCTGAATCGTTAGAAGAAGAGGGATTTTGGATAAATAAAGACAAAATCAAGAGAACTAAAGAAGTCAAGGAACCAAAATTGACTGAAAAATTTGAAGAAGAAATTTCAGAAGGAAAAACTAGGTATAACCTAAGAAATAGAAGAGTCACAGGAATAAAACCTTTTTTCTTGTATTGTTGCAATTCTTACTTTGATTAGTTGGTTTTGTAGCAAAAAAAAATTGGGGTTGAGGTAGCTAACTTCGAATTTACTTTTTCTTTGACTATAAGGGGAATATTTAGGAAAAGAGGGAATATA
>NW_027100719.1:5315064-5332564 GCF_040412425.1 Macrobrachium rosenbergii | reverse complement strand
TGTTTTGATGAAATTGCTAAGTACAGAAATGCTATCCAAGACTTCCTGTTTACAACGAAAGCTTAAATAATAGATGAAAATGAATGTTAGACAATAACTACACTTTCTCCCTATTATTCATCTCGAATGAGGCTTCTTAACTGAACAAATTATATATTCAGATATCACTGGCTAATGCTGTCGCCATGATTGCATCGAGTCCCAGGAATCAGCTTTGCATATCTACCCAGTGGAGAACAAACTTAGCATTGTATCAACTGCAAAGTTCAATCGTTCTATTCTCCATGCAATGCTTGCTCTTTAATCCCACAATTCTGTAACTGCTTCTTCTGACCCTTTTCTGATTTCCAGCAGCCCTCCATCTGTAAAGACCTTGAAAAGTCACGAAGGTACATTAAAACCCTTGTCTAGTAAGGTAAAACTTTCACCCTTATATCCTAACAAATGCCTCATTTTCGTAACAGAACCTTTTACCAGGTTTCGGTATATCTTCTAAAATATATATTCTCATAACCTTTCACACTACCTCTTTATTGATTTGATCAAAAGCATTTATGCCACACGCACCTTAGCCCTTTACCTTTCAGCTTGTTACATAATCGACTCATACCAACAACTTTAGCCACACACATTTTTTCTTTGTTTAGACTCACAATATTCTTCACTTATGAGTCCTTCTGTCATTTGCTGTATTTACTCAGTCAAAATCCTACCATATACCTTCCTGGGTATCTAAGCAATATGCCACTAAAATTCTTAAGGCTGCTTGCACATGTTTATATGGAAGACAGCAGTGGTCAGCCACTTAGTGGCCAACTCATAATACCAGCTTGTACATTGGTGTGGCCAAGAAAGAGACACAAAAGCCACTTCATATCCACTCTTTTAGTGTCGTCCACTTTTAGAGGCTTGTCTGTGGTCTTCTATACAAACATGTGTGTTCCATTTTATTTCATTTTAGTGGCCGGTCACTTTCCACTAAAAATGTTGTGTGCAGGCAGCCTATTTCTTGACCACACACCTGTACAGGTTGACATTATCAGCTGGCCACTAAGTGGCTGATCACTCAGTGGCCAGCCACTTTCCACTAAAAGTGTCTCGTGCGTGGGCAGCTTTAGTCACATTTATCATGTTTGCTTTTATACAGCCAAGCCAGTTTTCTGTATAAGTAAAATAATATTTTATTTTAGTCAGGATTTTGTAACTAAAAACTATGAATTCATTTCTCTGATAGGCGATAGCAATGATCACAAATCTGTGTTGCAGTATTAAGTCACAGTTTCTGCAAATGAATATATTATGAAACTGAATGCTGGTCTAGATCATATGTCCAAATAATGTAAGTTAGGACTGACCACAATTCAACCAAACAAGAGAAGATCATGCTTATCACTTAGCTTCCCACAATGGAAAGCTTACAATAGATTTACAGACAAACTGTGTTTAATGTGAAGGGGTGATAAAAGAATGAATGTCCATCTAAAAAGAAAACAAATGATAGCTAGAAGACAGATAAATAGAATAATATATATATATATATATATATATATATATATATATATATATATATATATATATATATATATATATATATATATATATATATATATATATATATATATATATATATATATATATATATATATATATATATATATATATATATATATATATATATATATATATATGTGTGTGTGTGTGACTGTAATACCCACACTGCTATTGCAATTACATAGGTATCTTGTAGAAAGTGACCAGTAGAGAGAGAGAGAGAGAGAGAGAGAGAACACAGAGTTAAATTGCATTCTTGTCTGCTGAAAGGAGGAGAGTATACAAGGTTTTATTTCGTGCAGTCTTATTTTTCTGCGAGTGTTCCTTCTAATGAAACGAGCAAAAAACAGAACAGTAATTGTGAGACAAAACAGCAGGAGAGAGAAAGAGGGAGAGTTTGCAGCAGGCTTACTCCATAAATATTCTCTCTCTTAAAGCACACATTTCCTCCCTCTCACGCCTTTTTGCAAATGTTATTTACCTCATCCCATTATCCACCTAAAATGCTTCCCTCTAGAAAGAATCTGCTTATTTCGTAGCTTCTTATTAAACGCAGTCGAAAATAGCGATTATAAGTATTCTCGAAATAACAAAATGTTCCATGAGAATGTCTGCATTCTTTTCTAAAAGCAACAATTGTTCATCTCACGAATAACTAAATAGGCAAATAATTCGTGAAATAAACAGTTGTGGTTTCTACAAAGAACGTCCTTTGGGACCAAATATGAATCCAGATGGGTATCTGGACCATGAAAAATAGAGGATAATTCCTTAGTAATTTTGGGAAGTCACACCACTTCCATACTAAAGAGGAGACGTGAGATCTCGAAACTGTTTACATTCAGCTCTGTGGTTTTATTGCATTCATTACTATTTTATAGAAAGCCTCTAACATCGTGCCTTCATTTGTTTTTGAAGCTCAAAATGTTGATCAGCAGGTGAAGACTGTATTTCCAAGACCTCTGAGGAAAGCTAAATACTGAACTTCATCATGAAGGAAACTTGTTTCGAATTCAGCTTACGTATCTATTAAACCTTTGACTGCACCATGAAAATTAGAGCTAAAGCGCTGAATTGCGTAAAGAGAGAGAGGAAGGAATTTTCGACACATTCATTCGCTTTTAAGGGTTTCGCTCATATTCTCACAGCGTTAACGTAGAAAATATTGTCGAGTTTCAAGATGAAAGGAAGTGGACTTTCCACTAATTACGTAATCAAAAGGACGAGAGAGAGAGAGAGAGAGAGAGAGAGAGAGAGAGAGAGAGAGAGAGAGAGAGAGAGGGAACTAAGCTCTGCAAACTGGGGAAAAAATTACTCTTAAGAGATAATGTTCCATTTACGAAATGGGTCTTTGCTTTCCAATTATGCTATAGTTTGTTTTATCAAATGGAGCAAATTCTCATGCTTTTATCACTCCATGAAAAATTATAACATTTCATTTCATTTAAAGGCTGTGCAATTCGAAGCTTCTTCATATGCAGTAAATTATTATTATTATTATTATTATTATTATTATTATTATTATTATTATTATTATTATTATTATTATTATTATTATTCAGATGATGAACCCTATTCAAATGGAACAACCCCACCGGAGCCAATGACTTGAAATTCAAGCTTCCAAAGAATATGGTGTCATTAGTAAGAAGTAACAGAAGGTAAAGGGAAATACAGAAAGAAGACCATAAATGATTCAGAGGAGGTTTCAGCATATTCTTAGAACGATATCCGGTACAATTTTTGGAAAGATAATTAAGAATGAAAAACTGACAAGTTTCTAAGAAAAACATTTCACTTTCATCGTGGATATTTGAATGACGATTCTCGTCATTCTAAAAGGATGACACCATTGATAATTTACTTATTTATTATTAAATTGTTAATTTAGTTGTTCTTTACGAATAAGTGAGATCTCTTCTTTCTGTATTCCCATTTATAATCTCCACTTACTTCTCTCTACTGAACATCATATTCTTTGGAAACTTGAATTTCAAGTCAGTGGTCCCTGTGGTGGTCTTGTTCCATACGAATAGGGTTCATCTTCTGAACTGTAATAATAATAATAATATAATAATAATAATAATAATAATAATAATAATAATAATAATAATAATAATAATAATAATAATAATTAAAGACAGATTTGACCTTCATATTGAAAGACAACTTAAAGTACTAAAAAGATTCTTTACGCTCGGAGTTCGTCTTTTGGAACGAGATAGAAATTAAAACGCTGGGAAAGTAAAACTCACGATACAAGTAGCAGTAACAATGATATTAGAAGCAGCAGTGGCACTATATATTCACTCGATTCAATTGCAGAAGAAGGTTGAATTAACAATAATGATAAATAAGTGTTCGAGAAACATGGAATTGGAATATAAAATTTAAGCCAAAGGCCAAGTGCTGGGGCCTATGAGTCATACAGCACTGAAAGGGAAATTGAGAGTAAAAAGGTTTGAAAGGTGTAACAGGAGGAAAACCTCGCAGTTGCACTGAGAAACAATTGTTAGGAGAGGGTGGAAAGTAAGATGGAAGGAAGAGAATTTGAACTGAGGTACAGTAAAAGGGTTGGAAGAGGTTGCAGCTAGGGACCAAAAGGACGATGCAAAGAAACTCAAGGAGTGCCTACAGTGCGCCGTGTGAGGCCCTCTGATGTTACTAGCCTCCTAAGGGGGTCCGAACAACATGGCATTCGAGAAAGAGGAAAAAAAAAAAACTTAATAGTTTCTGCGGAAGACACAATTTGCCACAACCACTCGAAAGCTTAGCTTGGAAACTGGTAATGGGAACTGTTTGCTCGTCTTCAGGTGGGGTAGAACCTTCATTTCTCAACTAGGTACCCTTGTCTGCCCCCAATCGTCTGTATCCCGTACCGGGGTAGTCCTATCAGTGCATCTCAAACGGTGCACTGTAGGCATTACTTAAGGTTCTCCGCAGCATCCCTTCGGCCCCTAGCTGCAGCCCCTTTCATCCCTTTGACTGTACCTCCGTTCATGATCTCTTTCCTCCATCTTACTGTCCACCCTCTCCTGACAATTGTTTCACAGTACAACTGCGAGATTTTCTTCCTGTTGCACCTTTCAAACCTTTTTTACTGTAAACTTCAGTTTCCGTGCTGAATGACCTCATACAGTAGGTCCCAGCGCTTGGCCCTTGGCCTAGTCCCTGGTTGGCACGTCTAGTCCCATTTATTCGCAGTTTTCCTTCCTTTTTACATAACAGAAATTCCCCCCTTGATAGTACAGCAATTCTTAACTGGAAAGAAGGCTATCAATTATTCAGAGGAGATATTAGTTCGTGGTTAGTACGTCTTGTCCCTCTTATTCGCAGTTTTCCTTTCTTTCCACTTACTGAAGAGCCCCCTTAAAAGTAACCTTACCTGGAATGAAAGCTTTAAATTATTTAGCTGATATAAGTTCCTGGTTGGTACGTCTATCCCCGCTTACTCACAGTTTTCCTTTCTTACCACATATTGAAAAATATTCCTTAACTGAACGAAAGCCTTCAATTACCTAACAGATATAGTTCCTGTTTGGTACAGTTTTCCTTCCTTTCCACTTATTAAAGAGCCCCACTTAAAAGTAACCCTGTAAAGAAAGTAATAACATCAGTTATTTATATGATATTAGTTCCTGGTTAGCACATCCCGCCCCATTTATTCTCAGGTTTCCTTCCTTTCTACATAACAAAATGTCCCCCTTAATAGGAGGTCTTAACTGGAAAGAAGGCTAAATCAGGTCAGGATGATTAAGTCACGAATCAAGCTCGGAATACCGAACTTGCGTGATGGTATGCTGTTGGATTAAGCACATTTTCCTTTCATTATGTGTGAGTCCCGTCATTAGGTATAGCTCTCCCATTCCAACGCTTTTCATAACAAATATGTCGAGAAACAATTGAATTCTTTGCTTAAAATACCCGTTTCTGTTCAAATTAGCCTCATTTCCATCACCCACAACATGTGTATGAATAGCTGCAGGTCTTTCATTTTTATAACAAGTTCCCTTTACTAGAGAATTGTCTATTTATTGCAAGGCTGCGAATGATAAAAGCATTATGGGAGGTTTGAGCCTTGTGTGACTAAACACACTGTCAGAAAAAGTGAATTGCATAATATTAACTTTTTTGTAGATCTGTGTTCTGACGTTTTCTCTCTCTCTCTCTCTCTCTCTCTCTCTCTCTCTCTCTCTCTCTCTCTCTCTCTCTCTCTGTCAAAAGTCAGTAACATTACGGTTCAGAATTGGGATGGAATATAAATTTAGGCCAAAGGCCAAGCGCTGTGACCCATGAGGTCATTCACGGCTGAAAGAGAAATTGAGAGTAAAAAGGTTTGAAAGGGGTAACAGGAGAAATGAAATAATTGTTAGGAGGGGGTGGAAAGTAAGAAGGAAGAAAGAAAAAAACAGCAAAGGGTATGAAAAGGGTTGCAGCTAGGGGCCGAAGGGGCGCTGTAAAGAACCTTAAGTAATGCCTACAGTGCACCACACGAGGTGCACTAACGGCACTATCCCCCTACGAAGACGATTAAGAATTAAGAACCAAGATACAAAACGAATGGAGATAATACCCATTGATAGAAACATGAGCAATGAAAAGGAATTTTATTTGACACGAAATAATTCGGTTTAATGAATAAATCGTTGATGATAAGATGCGACAACACGTAAAAGGGTAAAATAAATATAGTTCAGGTAAGTGATATCATCGTGCAATGCGAAGAAGGTACGGAAGACATTTGCGCAAGTTACTGGCAAAAATCTGACGAATAATTGCAAGCCAGCGAGTAACATTGCAGTACAATGGCATCATCAAGGAGACTATTTCCACGACTGTGCCAAGATATTAAAGAGAGAGAGACAGGGACAGAAGAATAAAAGTTCTTCTCGCTGCTTATTGAGAAGTTGAATGCCAAGGAACTTTCCGTTCTCCTCAAAGTATAAAGGAAGTTACCCCATGAGTGGCTCGTTTTGGGACAATCTTTGAAAGAACGCCAAGTTCAAATGGCGTCGTTTACATATTCCATTTCCACTGTTTGCTCTGGGGATGACTTCACTTGCAGATATACACCAGGAGGGAAGGAAGTAATTTCGCTAGGTGATTTGCTTCACGATAACATACACACACACATACACACACATATATATATATATATATATATATATATATATATATATATATATATATATATATATATATATATATATATATATATAGAGAGAGAGAGAGAGAGAGAGAGAGAGAGAGAGAGAGAGAGAGAGAACTAATACTTAAAAAATCCAATACACATCGCCTTCCCTCTTTTTTTCCTGATCCGTGATCCTACCTTCACAGCGTGTTTGGAGGAAAGGCCAGCGAAGAAAATCACAAAAACATGATGTCAAGCAAACGTTACAAATATATATTTTTTACAGGAACAAACTATAACAATGAAATTGAAGAATTAATACAACGACCCTTCAGTATAAGCAAAACTAAAGAAATCAGTAAAAGAAAAGCTATATAAAAGGAAAAATGCGTAAGTGCCAAACAATTCTGAAAGACTGACGCCATAGCAAAGGGCCCTTGCCAACCATTGTCCTCCAGAATTCTGAAATCTCGGTCACTCTCCAGTTTGAAAAGCAGAGATGCATAGCGAAGAATCCAGGTAAAAAAGTCACAGGAAAAAGTCACAGAAAAAAAAGTCAGAGGGAAAAAAGTCACATTAATCTTTCCTAGATAGTGACCCCCACGTGTTTTAACCCGGTATGTACCCACCTTTGCGGCTTGCTTAGTACAAGCCCGTTGGGGATTACCGTAAAAGCATAAACAAAAGACTGTAAATATCATAAAGATAATAATCCCAGAGAAATATTATTCCTGGATAACGACCCCCGAAAACCCTTGGGGTCATTATATAGGAAAGATCCAAAATATTTTCTGTTTTATTACTTCAATGGCTTTAATTGCCACCTTGAATTAATGTGACTTTTTTCTTGTGACTGTTTTCCTAGGCAAAATTGTGACTTTTTTTCTGTGATTTTTTTCCCGTGACTTTATTATTGTTAACAATACCGAATGAATCCTGGCTCGAAATTTCCATTAACGGGTTTTCATTTCCATTTCCTATTTGTATTATTCCAAAGCGAAATCCTTTATTTCCTCATTTCTGTAATTCTCCCAGTTTTGGCCTTTTATGAGTGACTGATTACAACTTATCTCTGGCTGTGGTTTTTCATATATTTTATGTTATAATGCATCAGCCGTATACCATTACTTTCACCTGTTTCATAATTTAATTTTAGCCATAACCTTGTTACGCCCCTGATGGTCCCTAGCACGGAAAAAGTTGAAGGCAATTTCAAAAAGAATATTCGCAAGCTGAGGTTCCCCGATGACTATTTGAAAATGTTTTCGACTTAAAAGCAATTGCCTACTTCTGCAAAGTTGTACGAAAGTATGTTTGTGTCAGTTTCAAAAGCAATATTCGCAAGCTGGTGTTCATCGATGACTGTTTGAAAATTCTTTCGAAGAACAGCAACTGTCCGGTTCTATAAAGTTGTTTGAAAGTATTCCACAGCTGTCCGGAAAGTGTTTATGTGATCCTGGAGAATGGCTGCTGCCTGTAAAACCTTGTCGGCGATTGGTGTAGCCAGTATTCCAAACGTTTTGTTTCTTCCTTGACGTAAAGAAGTTTATGTTTTGCTTCTTACACGAGCAGCATTCAAAAAGGCAAGTAGATGGGATAGGTAGTGCTAAGGGAAGAAATGAGAATGAATGGGAGGAAACAAAAGGCCGAAGATATCGGGGTATCGTACGAAGACGGCGGTGTCATAGGCGCTCTGTAAGGTAGGTTCACCAAGAAAGATCAGCAGTTTCACCAAGGTTGAAGGAGCTTTAGACCTTCTTTTAGGCATTTAGAGGCCTTGTCCTACGTCATTTTGAAGGACAATGATCTTTTTAACTGTTATGGTGATGGAGGAACGGATCGTATATATGTAAACAAAAGAAGACACAATAACAATACAACTTTCTGCACACTGTAGTGAATTGCAAGGCATACCGGAAAGCCAAGGAAAAGACTTTGTAGGCACATAGAAGGAAGTCTTCCCTTACTGGTACTTTGAATCCAGCAAATGCAGAAACATCAACGTTACCAGTAATATAAACAAATGTCTGTCTCGCTCTTGTACAAAAGTTACAGTCAGTGGCTGTTAGTTGTGATGTTAGTGACGTCATACCTAATACAACGATCCCCCGTAGGGGGCTAGTGCCATCAGTGCACCTCATCCAGTGCAATGTAGGCATTACTTAAGGTTCTTTGCAGCGTCCCTTCGGTCCCTAGCTGCAACCCCTTTCATTCCTTTCACTATACCTCCGGTCATATTCTCTTTCTTCCTTCTTACTTTCCACCTTTTCCTAACAATTGATTTAAAGTGCAACTGTGAGATTTTCCTCCTGTTACACCTTTCAGACCTTTTTGCTCTCAATTTCCCTTTCATCGTTGAATGACCTCACAGGTCCCAGTGCTTGGCCTTTGGGCTAAATTCTACATTCTATTCTATTGTATTCTAAGGTCAGCTTGAGGTCTTTTGCCTAACCTCGCTTTTATAACTGGACGTTGGCTTTTACAGAATTTCAAGTCTGAGGTCATTGCTCTTGAAACCTCCAAGAATTTTGAGTTTCAAATAAAAGGACATTTTAAATCTAATTCCACGATTATGTATTTAATCTTCCTCATTGTAAAATCATTATAATATTCAAAACGTGAAACATATAATGATTTTGGTGATACCTTTATAATGATTATAGCGCATTCATGAAGAAATTCTCCACCACTAAAACTTTATAAACCTTAGCCGGACACTGAAAATAATTATGTACATTTTACCTCATGTCATGTATGAAGCGGATGGTATTCAGCCTAGCAACCAATTATTATTATTATTATTATTATTATTATTATTATTATTATTATTATTATTATTATTATTATTATTATTATTATTATTGAATCAAACAAAAACTTCTTTCAGTTTTCTTCTGAAGATGGAAAGAGAGAAAACAAGATTCTTGTGTATAATATGTATAATATAATATGTAAATATTTACCAGTAAACAAGTTATACACAAGAATCTTGATGGTTTCTCTTTCCATTATTATTATTATTATTATTATTATTATTATTATTATTATTATTATTATTATTATTATTATTATTATTATTATTATTCAGAAGATGAACCCTATTCATAATGAACAAGCCCACAGGGGCTACTGACTCGAAATTCAAGCTTTCCAAGAATATGGTGTTCATTCGAAAGAAGTAACAGAAAATAATGGGACATGCAAAAAGAGATCAGTTATTAGAAAAACAGATGAAATAACAAATTAATAGATATATAAAAATGTAAGTAAAAGAGAATATTAAACAATAAATCGAAGAGAGGTGGCGAATGAAGGCGGATGAAATTCAGCCTTTCTATCCTCCGGTAGGTTGGTCGAGATAGCGAGACCACTAGGTTATAAGAACGGAGCTGTGAGATGTAGAGTTAGTGTAGCGGCAACCTGTGGTGCGAAAGGATGTGTAACAGTACCGCGGAGTTGCTTGCCGTGTGATGGTATACCTCACTTTCTCGCACTAGGAAATAACATCGTCAGTGAAATATTTTGTTTGTATTTGTTCTGTTTTCGGTTCTGCATTACAGTTTACCTTTTATTTATTCAGTGACTGTCAATTAGACAATTTATTTTTTACGCGGTTCACGAGAATTGGATAAACTAGACCTTGTGTTATGACACGTTCCATGGGAATGTAATAAACTAGACCTTGTGTTATGACATGTTCCACAGGAATGTGACAAATTAGATCTTGTGTTATGACAAGGGAGCATAATAAACTAAACCTTGTGTTGTGACACGTTCCACGGGGGCATAATAAAGTAAACCTTGTGTTATGACACGTTCCACGGGAACGTGATAAACTAGACCTTGTGTTATGACACGTTCCACGGGAACGTAATAAACTAAACCTTGTGTTATGACCTGTTACACGGCACTGTGATAAACTAGACCTGTGTTATGACACGTTCCACAGGAGCTTGTTTTTATTTTGGAATTAACTTTGTAGTGGTCAGTTGTTTGCAGTGGAGGGAAGCCGATGCAGGTAGCTTTTGAATGACTTGACGAAATTCATGTTGTGAGAAAAGTTAATTCGTGAAGTTAATCGCTTTTGTATTTAGTGTTTTTTAGAGGATTGTTCTGAAAATTTTGGGCTGTTTTTGAGCTGAGGAGTGACGGGATCTCTTTTCGAAGTGATGATGGAAATTATCCTCCTAAAGGAAGGATGTCGTTACGTCATTATTATCGCTAGACCCAAGTAGAGCGAGGAATAGAATTAGTGATAAAAACATTATATATTGGACTGAAGTTCCATGACGAGTGATCATGGTGGTTCTCAAAGAATATCAGAATGCGTTTATTTGTTTGGCTGTGTTTTTACGACACTTTTGCGCAGTTGCGTGCTCCAAGGAATATTATGATAACGACTATGAAAACACGACAACGTTTTCTTCACTCACCTCGTCCACGAAGAATGATGTTTTGAAAGGTAAACTTTTTTTAGCTCTCTAATCTATCCTATTGTCTGTCCGTTTATGTTCCGGAGAAATACTATGAATAGACAGAGTGACCAGTATCCAAATATTGTTTCGATCGTGGCATAGTTAAAGTCATTGTCTCTTCTTATATTAGGAAGATGTGAGGCAGTTCTCTCAAAATTATATTCGACTACAGCTTACCAGTGAGAATATAAGTGGCAAGTCCATTAAAAATTATTATGCCAGGCGTTATAACATCGTCGCCTTCAGGGAATCAGTGAAAACCAGAGTAGATAAAACTACATGCACACACACACGTGTGTAAATATATATATATATATATATATATATATATATATATATATATATATATATATATATATATATATATATATATATATATGTGTGTGTGTGTGTGTGTGTGTGTGTGTATATATATATATATATATATATATATATATATATATATATATATATATATATATATATATATATATATATATATATATATATATAATATATGCATGTGTGTGTATGTATGTACCGTATATGCTGTATATAATGTCTGTGTAAGTTAAAAAAAAGGGTTATTATTCTTATTCGCAAATTATTGGCTGAATCATGGATGATTCCTGTGCTTCGAAAAAATCCCCAAAACGTTAGCCACTTCGTGCTTCTCAATATAAGGCTCATCAGCAGCCCATTGTGCTAACTTACAAGCAGTGCATCACTTTTCATCTCCCTTTTGATATCTTTCTAGCCTTTTCTAGGTCTTCCTTATCATCTCCCTTTCTTGATACGTGACGAAACCATCTCGAAACACTCCGTCGCGTACGGAAACGCTTTTAGCACTTACATATCTCGGCATTTCTCATCCTTTCAGCTCTTTGCACTACTCGTGAAATGTTTCAACAATTCATGCCTACTACACCCACCTTTTATTCATTCATTTGCACTGAACATCCACACTCCATTTCCATAGAAGAGAGTTGGTTCAACAAACCCTCTGTACACATCCTGATGCTTTCCTTGCTTCACCCACTTCTCTTAGCTTTCCGTTACCTAAAATATTTACTTCCAAAACCTGCTAAAAATTGATTTCTTGTAATTTTCTACCATTCATATTAATTTTTATTGCTCCATCTTGCTGGTATCCATTTACTCTCATAACCTTACCTTGCCCACATTTACTGTCAGCTTCCTCGTTCCTCCTCTTGCAATAACTGTCAAATGTTCACTAGTCTTTGTAGGTTCTCTTCACTATCCCCAAGCAGCACTATATCTGCTCAAATGTCACTTATTTCCTCTCTTCATTCACGATGCTTCATCTGCTACCACATTAAACACGTATTTACAAACATGGGTACTGTACTTTGTTAAACCTCTAGCATCCCTTCATCCACGATGATATCAAGCAACCAAGAAGACATGATAGATTCGCTGAACAGCAGCACCAATATGCAATAAATGTGCCTCGCTGTCGAACTTCTCAGTTCCAGAGGTCCTTTATTCCTCACACCGCTGGGCTTTGGAACAGCCTCCCTGAGGATGTCGTGCAATTGGAGCTTTGGAAGTTCAAGCGAAGATGCTATGCATTAATGCCATAATGCAATAATCCTTTTATTTTAATAATTTATTTATATTTTTTATTTATTTGTATATTTGTTAATTTATTTGCTTTTTTCTAATAACTAATCTCCTCTTTCAATGTTTCCCATTATCTTTTCATTCTTTCGAATGAACACCAAATTCTTGGGAATACTAAATTTCAAGTCAATGGCCCTGTGGGATAATAATAATAATAATAATAATAATAATAATAATAATAATAATAATAATAATAATAATAATAATAATAATAATAATAATAATAATAATACAGCCTTCTCTCAAACTCCATTTCTTTTTGCACCAGTCCTTTCATCCTCCAATTTACACATTCTTACAGATGCTTCACTTCCATCATAAAAAACTTTTTATTGCTACCAGCAACTTATCATCTATATAACGTACTGACATCCTCTCCATTACTGCTCTACAAGTTTAGGCTAATTGTATACTTTACCTAAATGCTATGTGCAGCTTTTTCTTTAACTGTTATACTTCTCGCATAACTTTTCATAATAGATACTTAACCCATCCAGTTTCTTCCTTGTCGAAATCCGCACTGTTCTTCTGTAATCAATCATTGGCATCCGTCATATTTTCCCAGTAAATACCTACCAGATACCTTCTCATGGTCAGGTCAGCCAAGTGACCTCGTGCTGATACTCGGGGTGTGGGTTCAGATATCAGAATTTACTTTGTAATTCTTGCAAAAGGGTCAAAGGCTTTGTAGTGTCAAAGGTATCGAAAATGTGTGAAGAATTCGAGAAGTTAAGAGCCATTGTGGCTGTTACAATTATGTACCTTCCCTAGTATACAAAGTAATGTCATGCCTGATCTATTACTTTTACCGTTGCGCAAAGTAGCAGTCATTCTCTTCACGCATTCCTTTAGAACCTTTCCCTCATCTAGGTAAACGTTACACACCCTGGTCAGGCACTAGAAAACTTTCACTATTGTGTCAAAGTATTTTCAATTAATGTATGTATGTATGTATGTATGTATGTATGTATGTATGTATGTATGTATGTATGTATGTATGTATGTATGTATCCTATATCATTCATATTGTGGCTAGTTTTGGTCGTTAACCACCAGGAAACTTTTCAGTTGAAGAACATATAAATAAGCAAAACTGGTTTTCATGAAACTCATTTGAGAATGGATCAATAACATATTAGCTGTAATTATTTTTGCGTAATTTTTCAGTGAAATGCAATATCTCTGTCCGCAGGCCATTTGCGTTACGACGAATACTTAAGTGAGAATGTCGAGTGGACATCGTGAAAAGTTGTTCTAAAATCTGGCCGCTCAAGAGAGAGCACGTGGAATCTCTTTTCGTTAGATTTACAAGGCGGTATTCCCTGTAGGGGGCGACTGCCGTCAGTGCACCTCACTCAGCGCACTGTAGGCATTGGTTAAGGTTCTTTGCTGCGTCCCTTCGGCCCCTAGCTGCTACAAACGCTTTTATTCCTTACTTTTCACCCCATTCTAACAATTGTTCATAGTGCAATGTTTTCCTCCCGTTACACCATTAAAAGCCTTTTACTCTTAATTTCCGTTTTCAGCGCTGAGTGATCTCATAATTCCCAGTGGCTTTGGCCTAAATTATATATTCCAGTTCCAATTCTTTTAGCTCCATTCTCGCTTCTTTTCTTCAGCCTTGCTGTACGACGCCTGAAACTGTTACTTCTTATTGCATCCGTGGCGTTTTCACCCAGTTCCACCTTTAGTCCCATGTACTCCATTTTCTGTATTTTCTGGATCTCCTCATCTTGCTTTCCAACCACTCCAGCTCCCCTTTTAGTTTTCTGTAAAAGAAAACTATTGTGCCGGCTTTGTCTGTCCGTCTGCACTTTATTCTGTCCGTACTTTTTTCTATCCGCACTTTTTATGTCCGCCCTCAGATCTTAAAAACTACTGAGGCTAGAGGGCTTGAAATTAGTATGCTGATCATGCACCCTCCAATCATCAAACATGCCAAATTGCGACCCTCTAGCCTCAGTAGTTTTTATTTCATTTAAAGTTAAAGTTAGTCATATTTGTGCTTCTGGCAACGATAAGGGATAGGTCACCTGGCCGTGGTTAAATTTTCATGGGCCGCGGCTCATACAGTATTATAGCAAAACCATCGAAAGATAGATCTATTTTCGGTGGCCTTGATTATACGCTGTAGCTGCTGTACAGAAAACTCGATTGCACCGAGGAAACTTCGGCGCATTTTTTCACTTGAAAATACCCAGTAGCCTAATTGGCTTCACAGCCCAGATGTCAGTCAGTCCATTACTACCCTAATACAATTCAACTTGTATTTTAATATTTACTTACATTGTATTTATTTATTAGTTTGTTCATTTATCTCCTTTTATAATAACTGATCTCCTCTTTCTGTATTTTCCTTTAACTTTTTTTACTTCTTTCGAATGAACACCAAATTCTTTGGAAGCTTGAATTTCAAGTTAATGGTCCCTGTGGGGGGCTTGTTCCATATGAATAGGGTTCATCTTCTGAATAATAATAATAATAATAATAATAATAATAATAATAATAATAATAATAATAATAATAATAATAATAATAATAATAATACGGCTACTTCAGGTTAGGATGCGTTATGACAGATGACTGATCCAACCTCCGTTTTTCGTTATAGATGCTTCGATGCTTCTTTATCAGCTCAACTACAGCGCGTGATTTTTTAAAAAGAAACCAACATCGTTTTAGGGCTGCATAATTTCTATAATGTAACGGTAGAAAACACGATATTCTCAAATCTAAGAAGAAGCTTCTAAGCCTCCGGAAATACTTTAGTTTTAGATGTCACCTTCTGAAATGAAAGTTTATCAAATGTTTTATTCTGATAATGCAGGAGCCTGGTCGCTTGCAATTGCATCAAGGATTTTTACTTTAAAAGATTTCCATTTTCACTCGAAAATTGGACTCTGGATCCTTAGTGTCAAGAACAGCCGTTATTATTATTATTATTATTATTATTATTATTATTATTATTATTATTATTATTATTATTATTATTATTATTATTATTATTATTATTATTCAGAAGATGAACGTTATTCATATGGAACAAACCCATAGAGGCCATTGACTTGAAATTAAAGCTTCCAAAGAAAATTATGGTGTTCATTCGAAAGAAGTAACAGAAGGTAATGGAAATACAGTAAGAAGAGGTCAGTTATTAGAAAAATAGGAAAATAAATAAATAGATAAATAAAAATATAAGTAAATCATTAAAATACAAGGAGAATTGCATCAAGGTAGTTAGCAACCATTTTTGGTATTTGCCGACAGTGCCTGAGCAATATCCTGACACCGAAGACATCACTACACAGACAATTTTACGCAATTTTATTGATATTTTATTGATTATTTGTGCACTCAAAGTGTAATATAGTCAATATGAGATACTTCGTTTAAGTGATGCAAGAGACAAATATGCAAGGATTAGGAAATTACTAGGATTAGTCTGGATGATCATTATGACCTGGATATTCACTGTGATATATAAATGAATGTTGGTACTGGTATCAGGTCACCTTTAAAATATGAAAATCTTGGGTCCTCTTTTTTTGGTCCCGTAGGGGGTTAGTGCCGTCAGTGCACCTCGCGTGGTGTACTGCAGGCATTACTTAAAGTTCTTTGTAGCGTTCCTTCTGCCCCTAGCTGTATCCCTTTCATTCCTTTTACTATAATCCGTTCCCATTCTCTTTCTTCCATTTCACTTTCCACTCTCTCCTGACGATTGTTTCAAGGTGCATCTGCGAGGTTTTCCTCCTGTTACACCTTTCAAACCTCCTTTGCTCTCAATTTCCCTTTCCGCGCTAAATGACTTCATTGGTCCCAGCGCTTAGTCTTTGGTCTAAACTCTACATTCCATTCCATTGCAAGGAATAGATCTTAAACTAACTTACCCCAGGGCACACCATTCGACCCTGATTCTGCGGACCAAAAGGAAGGAAATCTTCGCTCTCTAGAACTCTCTCCTCACTATATTATTAAGTAAATATTAATTTCTGTAGCTGGGCCCTTAGGGAGCAGGTGTGGTTACAACTCTGACACTAGTACTGAATAATCAGGTATAACAAGTAATACATTCCCATTAACGGCCAAAGATACATGAAAATGTAAAGACTAAAAAATACATTCATTGACCTTTGGTGACAACAGCATCTTCAAAGAGAGAGAGAGAGAGAGAGAGAGAGAGAGAGAGAGAGAGAGAGAGAGAGAGAGAATGCAGTGCCATACCTGCGTTTAAGAGAGAGAGAGAGAGAGAGAGAGAGAGAGAGAGAGAGAGAGAGAGAGAGAGAGAGAGAGAGCGCAATGCCATAGCTGCATTTAAGAGAGAGAGAGAGAGAGCGAACGCAGTGCCATAGCTGCAGAGAGAGAGAGAGAGAGAGAGAGAGAGAGAGAGAGAGAGAGAGAGAGAACGCAGTGGCATAGCTACAAGTCCCAAACATATTCTCTTACGCTGAGAAATTAAAAACCTTTTTTCAAGAGCAAAGGCCAACGGGAGGGGAAGCCTAATACCCACTCTTGCTCAGGAGCAGAAAGCATCAACAAAAGGGAAACGGAGATATAAAGTAAGAGTTTATCCCAAGGAGTCAACACCACATAAATGCTGATGCAAACCGCCAAGTGGGAAAATGAATGTTTGTGTGTTAGCGCTTAAGTATACGGAGTGGGTACAATCAATACAAAGACGCGTATACAACATGCAATAATTAATGTGTTTGGGTAAGCTTAT
>NW_027100719.1:5242564-5310064 GCF_040412425.1 Macrobrachium rosenbergii | reverse complement strand
GCTTTATTATTATTATTATTATTATTATTATTATTATTATTATTATTATTATTATTATTATTATTATTATTATTATTATTCAGAAGATGAATCCTATTCATATGGAACAAGCCCAAAGGGGCCACTGACTTGAAATTCCAGCATCTTAAGAATATGGGGTTCATTTGAGAGAACTTACAGAAGATAATAGGAAATACAGAAAGAAGAGATTAGTCATCAGCAAAGAATAAAGATACATTAATAAATAGATAAACAAAAGGATAAAAGCATAGATAAATCATTTAAGTGCAAAGTGAAATGTTTTAGGGTAGTAATGCATTGCGTCTGCACTTAAACGTTTGAATACCGGCTTGCTTTTGAGACTCAGGCAACTCTTGGCGAACCCTTATTGACCGACCTTCTGCATAGATCGGTTCAGGGCTTACAAGGCAAAAGAGTGGGTGACTAGATTCAACAGGTAATTCACATAGTATTACGGTATTTCCCTGTTGCCTTTAGCCAAGAAATAGACCGAATATGAGTAGGCTAGGCCTTACTGAAAGGGTCTTCTGTATGTTACAGAACTTTGAGTGCATTTTCTTTTATATTTTTTTTATTGAATCATGTTTGAGGATAATTATCTTGAAAGTGGTCTTATTTGTTTTTGTTATATTGTGTATTTTACCTGAAAAATAGTTGGAATATGAGTAGGCTAAGCCTAACTTAAAGTGTCTTCTGTATGTTACAGAACTTTCTTTGCATTTTTCTATATTTTTTTACTTGAATCATGTTTAAGGATAATTATTTTCAAAGTGGTTTTATTTTATTTTTTGTATTATTTAATTATCATCCATGTGCGACTATTGTGAGTTATCCATTTGCATTGCATTTCTTTAGGGCCCTGTTCTTCTTAGTTGTAGGTTGTCTGTAAAAACCGAGTGATTTTTGCCTTTGATATTATTTCTACCTATTTGGCCTTTTACTTCACGTCCATTAGTCTCCTGCGTCAGGAGAATGATATGCAAACTCAGAGAGAGAGAGAGAGAGAGAGAGAGAGAGAGAGAGAGAGAGAGAGAGAGAGAGAGAAATATTAGACTGATATCTAGCATTTAACTCGCTAGCAAATTGGAAATCTGGAACATTGCAGACTTGAGGCCATGGTTTCTCTATTTCTTTTCAAAATTCCTCAAATTTTGTTGAACTTTCATGATAATGATGCCAAAAGCTATATTTGAGTGTGACTTCTTGATGGGTTATTGTAACCTGTTTTAGGTCATTTGTCATCCCTTTACTGAATACTGATGTGGATGTCTGCTTCTGCCAGAGATTTGTCTCTTTTAGATAGAGCGGTTCTTGGTGGTAGGTTTCTGTTTCCTAACATTCGTAGTTATGACTTGGACCGTCGACGGACGGTCTCTTGTTTGTCACTTTTTCATAAGTTGTATTTTGGCAGAGATATTTCACCAACACAATTGATCCCTGATCCCCTTTTCCTGCCGAGAGAGACCGGATTTGCTGAACAGCAGCACCAATATCCAGTAAATCTGCCTCGCTGTCGAACTTCTCAGTTCCAGAGGTCCTTTATTCCTCTCACCGTTGGACAGTGGAACAGCCTCCCAGAGGATGTCGTGCAACTGGAACCTCAACATCTTAAGCAAAGATGCAATGCCTAACTACCCTAAAACAATTCTTACGTTATATGATTTACATTTTTATCTATTCATTTGTTAATTTATAATTTTTTTTCTAATAACTGATCTCTTCTTTCTGTATTTCCTGTTACCTTCTGTTACTTCTTTCGAATGGACACCATATTCTTTGGAAACTTGAATTACAAGTCAATGGCCCCTTTGGCCTTGCTCCATATGAATAGGGTTCATCTTCTGAATAATGATAATGATAATAAATAGATATAGATTTTACCATCTGTTGCTATGTTATAATATAATTATTGTAAAGTTTATGCAATACTATACTGCCTCGGATTCAGATATTTCGGCCGTAGATAAAAGCTCATGATAAGAATTGAAACGAATATATATACTGCAAATATTACTCATAACCCATGCATTGAAAAGAACGGCCCCAACTGCATTATATTAACACATTTTGTTTATCATGACATTTCTCATTGGATGCTCTTAATTGGTTTCATTCAACTAAATTGTGCGTTACAGTCAAATATCCTGAATTGATGAAATTTTTTAAGGCCGTTATTTTAATCGAAGTTCAAAGTCCCTCGTGAAATATGGAGGCTCCCCTCTATTTCATTATCTTTCATTTCATCCTGAAATTAAGGCAGTACATCTGCTTTTATTTCCTAATTCTAATGAATACTTAATAGCATTTTCCGGGTGTTCTCTCTCTCTCTCTCTCTCTCTCTCTCTCTCTCTCTCTCTCTCTCTCTCTCTCTCTCTCTCTCTCTCTCCTATATCTGCCTGCCTTTCTCTCTCTCTCTCTCTCTCTCCCTCTCCTATATCTGCCTGCCTTTCTCTCTCTCTCTCTCTCTCTCTCTCTCTCTGCCTGCCTTTCTCTCTCTCTCTCTGCCTGCCTTTCTCTCTCTCTCTCTCTCCTATATCTGCCTGCCTTTCTCTCTCTCTCTCTCTCTCTCTCTCTCTCTCTCTCTCTCTCTCTCTCTCTCTCTCTCTCTCTTTCCGTTTGTTTGTCTTGTCTCTCTCTCTCTCTCTCTCTCTCTCTCTCTCTCTCTCTCTCTCTCTCTCTCTCTGCCTTTCTCTCTCTCTCTCTCTCTCTCTCTCTCTCTCTCTCTCTCTCTCTCTCTCTCTCTCTTTCTTTCCGTTTGTTTGTCTTGTCTCTCTCTCTCTCTCTCTCTCTCTCTCTCTCTCTCTCTCTCTCTCTCTCTCTCTCTGCCTTTCCGTTTGTTTGTCTTGTCTCTCTCTGTCTGTCTCTCTCTCTCTCTCTCTCTGCATGCAAGTTTTTCTTAACAAAGCATCAGCCCTTACTTACCAGAAGGAATGATCTTTGACAAAACCTTTTCACTAAATAAACACACTAGAAGTAAATCGCTCTTCTTCCACCAACAACGCCATCTATCTTCAGGGCTCTCAATTAGCCTTTGCAGACTGTCCCTCCACCTTGCCCTCCTTCCGTTCTGTAATACAACAAGTAAAACTTCGGCGCGATCGACTTTTCTGTACAGCGCATAATGCTGTAAGAAAATCTCAGCCCCGACCCATGAAACTTTCAGCGGTGGCCCATGAAACTTTCAGCCACGGCCCGGTGGTGGTGTGTGTTGTTGGTACCGTATAGCGGTGCCAGGCACACGATCATGGCTAACTTCAACCTTAAAATAAAAACTACTGGGGCTAGAGGGCTGCCATTTGGTATGTTTGATGATTGGAGGGTGGATGATCAACATACCAATTTGCAGTCCTCTAGCCTCAGTAGCTTTTAAAGTCTGGGGGCAGACGGACAGACAAATAGCCATCTCGATAGTTTTCTTTTGCAGAAAGCCAAAACCTGATCTTCTCCAAGGATCATCAGATCAACTGATAAAGATGTGTTCTGTCAAGCGTAAAATGTGGTTGAAAGTTTTTATGGTCAATTTTGAGCTTAAAGGAAAAAGGACAGGAACACAGCTGTAATGCATTACTGTAATAAAAAGTTCTCCTCCTGTTTCGATCATTCATTTACATTTTTATCTACTTATTTATTGATTTGGTAATTTTTTTCTTTCTAATAACTGATCTCTTCTGTCTGTATATCCCATTACCTTCTGTTACTTCTTTCAAATGAACACCATATTCTTTGGAAGCTTGAATTTCAAGTCAGTAGCCCACCTGGGGTGGTTCCATATGAATAGGGGTTCATCATCTGAATAATAATAATAATAATAATAATAATAATAATAATAATAATAATAATAATAATAATAATAATAATAATAATAATAATGAGCAGCTATATGTTTTGCGTAGGGATTAGTATAGGTTTAAGAATCTTGGCAAAAAAGAACCCTTTTGTCTTCTTGAAGGAAAGCTAAACTATTGTAGATGGTCATTAAAATCTCTGTATGGAAATGGAACTAATATTTATGGTTTTATAATTTTTAAAGCATATTGACTAATAATAGAAATAAAAATCTCAGTAACAATTCAATCACATAAAGTACGGGAAGAGAGAGCCTCTGCTGGAGCCGGTTTGATATCATCTCCGTATTTCCTAAAAAGAGCATTAAGACCTCATGTTTAAAAACACACACACACACACACACACACACACACACACACACACACACATATATATATATATATATATATATATATATATATATATATATATATATATATATATATATATAAAATTTAGTATACCTTAGTTTAACCAGACCACTGAGCTGATTAACAGCTCTTCTAGGGCTGGCCCGAAGAACGATTAGATATATTTTGCGTGGCTAAGAACCAATTGGTTACCTAGCAACGGGACCTACTGCTTATTGCGGAATCCGAACCACACTATGACGAGAAATGAATTTTTATCACCAGAAATAAATTCCTCTAATTCTTCATTGGCCGGTCGGGGAATCGAGATTGGCCAACAGCGTGCTAGCCGAGAACTATAGCCATCCTTCCAATGAGGAACTATATATATATATATATATATATATATATATATATATATATATATATATAAGTAGAGGAAAAAACCCCATATAGACTCCACTTTTCTAACCCCGCCCCCGAAGGGGGCGTGGCCACCCCCTTCCCCCTCCTGATAAGCTCATGTACGTACGTGAGGCCTAAAAAGGGGCGGGGCAACGCCCCCAACCCCCAAAAGGGGGCGTGGCTAGCCCCTCCCCCTCCTGATAAGCTCATATACGTACATGAGGGTTAAAAAAGGGGGTGTGGCCTCCCCAGACCCCAAATAGACTCCACTATTCTGGTGGGCGTGGCCACCCCTGACCCCAAATCGACTCCAGTTGTATTATAAGCTCATGTACGTACATGAGCTCATATTAGGGGGTGGCCACCCGTGACCCCAAATGGACTCCGCATGTCTTATAAGCTCATGTACGTACATGAACTAATATATGTACATGAGGTGCAAAAGGGGGTGTTGCCACCCCTGACTCCACTTGTCTTATAAGCTCATGTACGTACATGAGGTCGAAAACGGGAGTGGGTGCGTGGACACCTGTAACTCTACGGGAATGAAACCACTTTTCTGCACCCCCCGTGACGTCACGCAACTCTCAGGGAATAAAACCACCAATTCAACCCCTGACCTCAAATTGACTCCACTTTTTGGGGGCGTGGCCACCTGTAACTCTACGGGAATAAAACTAACATTTCAACCCCGACCCCAACCTGGCTCAACAATGCAGGACCCCGGTGAAGTAACGTAACTCTACGGGAATAAAACCACCAATTCAACCCCTGACCTCAAATTGACTCCACTTTTTTGGGCGTGGCCACCTGTAACTCTACGGGAATAAAACCAACATTTCAACCCCGACCCCAACCTGGCTTTTGCCACACCCCGTGACGTGGCCACCTGTAACTCTACGGGAATAAAACTAACATTTCAACCCCCCGACCCCAACCTGGCTCCACTTTGCCACACCCCCCGTGACGTAACGTAACTCTACGGGAATAAAACCAACATTTCAACCCCCGACCCCAACCTGGCTCCACTTTGCCACACCCCCCGTGACGTAACGTAACTCTACGGGAATAAAACCACCAATTCAACCCCTGACCTCAAATTGACTCCACTTTTTGGGGGCGTGGCCACCTGTAACTCTACGGGAATAAAACCAACATTTCAATCCCCCGACCCCAACCTGGCTCCACTTTGCCGCACCCCCCGTGACGTCACGTAACTCTACGGGAATAAAACCACCAATTCAACCCCTGACCTCAAATTGACTCCACCACTTTTCTACGTCCTGTGACGCCACTTTGCACCCCGTGCGTCACGCCATAACTCTACGGGAATAAAACCATCCTTCCAACCCCCTACCCCAAATTGACTCCACCTTTCCTACCCCCCGTGACGTCACGTAACTCTACGGGAATAAAACCATCCTTCCAACCCCTGACCCCAAATTGACTCCATTCCTAACCCCCGTGACGTCACGTAACTCTACGGGAAACCCTTCATTTGAACCCCCGACCCCAAATCGACTCCACGCTTATGCCCCCGTGACGTCACGTAACTCTACGGGAATAAAACCACCCCACCCCAACCCCAAACAGACTCAGTTCACTGCTTTTTGCGACTCATGTCCCCTTTAATTGTTTTCAACGTAACCGGGACGTTTACCTCCTCCTCATATAAAATCTCTAAATTAATATATGCACATCGCGAATGTAGCCTCTCTCTCTCTCTCTCTCTCTCTCTCTCTCTCTCTCTCTCTCTCTCTCTCTCAGCCGTTACATTTTGCTTAGATATTCGGAGTATCATGATAAAAGGATATTTGGCGACTGACTTCAACCTCATGTGAGACATATATTTATCAATTTGATATCTCCCCCAATAACCGACACACGGATGAAACCTGACCTTATCGCCATATTTGCCAAGCTGACTTCACCCTCACGTGAAATTTTATCTATCATAGAATTTGAGTCATAACCTCCATACACTACACAAGTTTAAAGGCAAACACTTCAATTTGTTTATTTATTAATACCGAGTTTGAAAGAGGTTAAATGAAAAATCAAATGACAGATGGAATTTCAGTTTTGTTTATTTATTAATACCGAGTTTGAAAGAGGTTAAATGAAAAATCAAATGACAGACGGAATTGTTATTTTATATTTGTAACCAATGCTAAATACAGGGAATGAATTAATATTCCATACAAATACATACATTAGAAAAAAACTGTATATACAAACACGAACGCGATAATATACGCATTCGCTTTTCCAAAAACAATACTTCAACGAAACACACGGCTACTAAATATTTTCTAACCTGTTCCTTCACATCACAGCCTCAGTATATGCCACATACATCTACTCCAGCACTTTCCCGACCGTTTATCAAAGACGACGTTTCATCTAACACCTCAAAGCTTTTAAATTTAGCTAACAAGTTTTTCATATATAAATCTTCCACGCACCTTTCCTCCAACAGGGATAAATTCTTTTTCATTATAGCCACGCAACATATTTTACCAATTTTGCTCATTTCATCACTGAATGTAGCTAACACAGGTAAATATTGATTCAACCAAGTCGTATTAACACGCCCGCTTTGACCGATGCCAGCGGGAAAGATAACATACTTGACATAGTCATACGATGATTTAGATAATTCTTCCTTCAATTTCTTGACCGAAGAAAAAAAGTGGTTGAATCTCATCTGCTTACTATCTCTGGCCAAACGATCGGCATGATCTTCATCTTTGGAATAAGCCACGCTCTTTTGTGCGTATTCGTTCTCTTCAATGGGGGCGCCGATACCGTATTGTGTTAATAAGGTAGCTATGGTAGGGAGATCAACTTCATCGTTGCATTCCCAAGATGTGATATTTTCAGGTCTTTTCACAATGGCGGAACCTTCAATACCCTATCACGAGGACATGCATATGATGCACCAGTGCGAGAATATCGAAAACCTGCCAACTCGGCATACGGATAAGCACGAATGACGTCTGCCACCACACCGTAATTCCTGCATGTGACACAATTAGTGGCCACTACTAAACACGTGTTCCGCTTCCTGAACATATTTTCGGACAAGTTCCCGAAAACTAACTTGCACGAGGAGGTTGATGAAGCCATGGCGAGAGTCCACGTCTTGATGTGACAATCCTTCAAGAGATAATGAGCTACCCGAGCTCCCTGCCTTTATCACAATCACCGATTACAAACCAGTTGTGACGAAGCATCAAGTCTCTCTCCTCCCAGCCATGATTCACACACACACGAATAAACAAGTCTTATCATTCCCTCACGCCAAAGGTCATCCACACAGATCGGTGTGATCTACATCTTTGGAATACAATACTTCAACGAAACACCGTATGTCACACCTGATTATTACTTTCTGACTGAACACCATAAATACAGCCGACAAGGGAAATTGACGTTATTCCATGCCCAAAGTTTATAAGAGTAAGTGCATCAAGTATTTCTCTTGACCGGAACGTCATTCCCCCGTCACTATTCAGTAAGTAGCATATAAAACACTTTCCATTTACTCGAACATATAGTAAATATTAAAAACAGCAATAAGATTCATCTGTATACGGAATAGATATTCATATGAAATAATGTACCCGTTGAAAGAAACAGAATATATAAAACAGTCATTATTTCTCTCTTTCAGATATGGGAAATAACTCCAGTAGCGAACTGTCAGCTGACGAAGTAGCCACTCAGGTCAGACACCATTACTACTATGGTGCTGGAGCCCCCAACACATTTATTAGGAAGGTGAAAACAGGTCATGACCATGAAGCAGGAGCAGAAGAAGAAGTAGCAGGAGATGCAACAACCCCGCTGACAGCCCACAGCAGTGCAACCCCCACCAACTCCGCCACCACCCACTACTGAAGGAAACGAGCAACCCGGTGAAGGTATGTAAAACCGATGTGTTATATATTTATTTAATAACAGTTCTTGATTCCATAGAAACACGCACTCTTTTTCTCCGTTTTCCTGTTTTTGATTTCAAATGGATTGTGGGCATAGTAAAAAACACGTATATGATTATTCATAAGGATTTATTGACCACATAAAAGACAGTGTACAAATTCAATACACTAATCACCGTCAGACTGTCTCAGCACACATCCCAATATAACGTCCACGTGTATCCTTATGATAAGGCGAATATTCCGAAAAGCGTTTAAGAGGAAACGACTAAGACGTCTTAGCATTTTATCACCGACGTTCACGGGTGAATGATTCTCACAGCTCATCCTGAAATAAGTAAAAAATAGTTATGTGATTCACGGTGTATGATACATATATAGAATATATCCTTAACAGAATGTAAATGGGGTAATATAAAAATCAAAGAAAATATGCATTTACCTTAGTTGTTTAAGATGCGGAGACATTCCTTGTATGTAATAGCACGTTTGACCCCCGACCTCCAATGTGAACATTTAAACTTTTTCAAATATTTAAAATAATATCCCGTTATCCATTTATCATTGCCTCTCAAACGAGTGAATGAGAATACATTTTGTATTAAGGATAATACTGTTTTCACACCTCGGTGACTCACGCAATGAACAAAAAACTAACGTAAAGACCGCATTTGTACGATTTATCGGGTTGTATTTGTTTTATTAGTCGATAGAGGCTATATTTGGGATGTGCATATATAAATTTAGAGAAGTCATTCGAATAAACTTTAGGATTTATACCGTAACTATCAAAAAGAAGATTATATTTCTAGGTGATTTTTCCACGTAAAAACATACCCAATGACCGACAATATTAATATCAGTAGACGAAGATAATGTATTAGATATAAAAACTAAAGGTTTGATTCTATTTTCTGGCAATGTCAATAATCCTACTTCATCCGAAGCGAACACACCTAAATATTTAACCCGGTCACCGAGTGAACCTTTTAAACTTATTTCAATTTCTTTTGTATCCATTCTATTTAACCCCTAACATCACACTGAATAACTCTATCCGCATCCACCGTTAAAATACCCTTGGTATCCCCGAAAAGTAAAATAATGCAAGGGTTAGGTGTAGCCGTACCCAGCCTGATCGATATTCGCAGGTTTGCCGAAATTTCCACTGGCATGGAATCTTCAACATCTTCCACCACAAAATTAAAGCAGTAAATAGCTCTACCATTTTTAAAACTATCATAAGTGATCAGATTATCACCGCCACCCCTATACTTTTCTGCGTCTCGTGATATAATTGCATGATGGTATTAGGGAAACTGCATTGAATATTATATACAGTATTCCCATTAACGGTAATATGTATATTATTTAAATCGAAAGATTGAAAATATAGGCTATTGGCTGCGTAATCACCTGAAAATGTTTCCATATCAATCATGGCCAATGTGATTTTTTCAGGTATACAACTGTTAAAAGGTTGATCAATTAAAATCGAATTTTCATTTTGCCCAATAACGTATGTCTTGTATAAAGTCTTATCAAATATATATTGTATAGGATTAACTGCTATCGCCTCATTTAAAGCCGACATTGCGTTATAATGTGGGGTAACTCTATCGATCCATAATTTAACCTTTTCTATATTTATCACATTTAAATGTCCGTCTGTGTGGGCACCCATAACCCAGTTATTATTTGCTAATTCGAGCCTAAGCCTCAAGTCAATCGAATCCAGTAAATACATGTCTATAGTCGCTATATCCAAAAGAAGTGGAAAATATGTATGCACGCCCCGCGTTTTAATGTCGCCCATAACTTTCGTCTCCCACCTGCTGGTTTGACCGAAGGTATTGGCAGTAAATTGTCGAGTTACCCCGTGTGTTACATGATAGTCATCATATAAAAATCCCGCCCGACCGGTGGTAGGTAATGCCGAGGGCTTTATCATTTTCAGCATTTTGATATATGATTGATAGTTAAATACAGGACAGGATTCCACCAACTTTTCATTCAAGAAAACAGAAGCGGATTTAAATAATGTATTACTTAGACCATTAACGACAGACACGTGATCATCATCTGCTAATTGCGCGCCGGCCCTATCTATTGTGATATATAATTCTAAAGCTATACTTGACAAATCTAAGAAAGAACCTGCCACCCCATTAATGCGAAATTCTATATATTTATCAGTTAGAATTTGATTTACGGAAATATTGCAAGGTGTAAAATCCAGTCTTTCCTTTGAATTAATTGAAGTTTCAATAATTCTCCGTCTATTAACATTCGGGAACAATTCAGATATACCCGCAATATACGATGAAACAGGAACTTGATTACCAGTTCCGGGTATGTTAGGAACTACGCTAGCCATATTTTGTGTTTATATAATTTGAGATGAAGGGTAGAACGAGTGCGTACCCGCCGAATGTCAATTGATGAATGAGTTACAAAAGATCGTACACGTCCTTATTATATGTACTTCTAGATTTAACGCGTGTATCCTTCCTCTTCCTACGTTTTTTCTTTCCTCCCACACTCGACCGTCTAACTAAACGTTTCACCGTTTTCCTCCGTCTCGTTCTTCTTCTTCTCCTTCCAGTACCGCTTAAAATTCGTTGTCCAGTAGTTTTGAGGGCTCTTATACCATTTCGTTTTAAGGATTCTTTTAAAGGTAAACCGTTGTTTACCATATCAGATAACACAGATCTACCGAATTCATTAACTGAAGGTTTCGCGGCATTAAATAGAAAAGGAAGTACTTTACGTGCAATACCACTTATAGTAGAAAAATACCACTTCCCCTCCTGCGACCGGGATAGAAAACGGAAATATCCTCAAACCCCGCCCCTCTCCTTAATAAAGGGTCTGATAAAAATAGTTTTTAAATTCCGCCTCTGAAGGAGGCGCGAATAACACTCTCATTTTACTGTTTATACTATTCCCAAACAATTTAAGTGGAGCTTGATTCACACGTTCTAGTTGACTCGAGGGTGTTACGATCACGAATAAGGAATGCCAAGGGTGAACATCGAATTATATACGTACCTATTCATCTAATTTTCCTCTAGGTTTTATACGGAGCAGGCAAGTAACGCTTGAGTCTTTAGCGAAATGTAAAAGGTGTCCATTTTGATCCGTGATAAGAATAGAAATCTGATCCAAGATGTTCGTGTTCAACAATTTGTAGACTGTATTATGTATTCCTTTTCCTCTACCACTTGCTAAAGTAAAACAGTCCAATATATTGACTAGTCTCCCACCAAAAATCGTCGGTTGAACTATATCCGTATACACATATATATAATCTACCCCACAATTATCAGGTAGAGAATCAAGGGAAACGTGTTCATTCAATTCACGCCCACCATATATTTCATAACCAGTATTAATATGAAAACCTAATAATTTCGCGGCTTTTCCACTAAATTTTACGTATATACTTTTAACGTCCCCCGGTCTCAGTTTCTCTCTCTTGATACGTGGCATAGTAATTCTCCTTAAATCTTCATCCCAATGAAATATACCGTTACTATTAAAATAATTTATGAAATTATCACCGTAATAAACTTTCAAATAATCATGCACGTCCTTATTAAGAGCTCTCACGAGTCTTTTCATATCCCCGCTAACATCGCTATTCTCGGTCTGTACAAATATGTATGCCTATCACGTTTATGACGCTCTGTAATAAATTCGAGAGTGAAAAAATCATCTTTGGATAATATAGCGTAATAACTCCCGGGAACATGATCGAAGCTAAACCTACTTCATATTCAACCCCATTAGGTAATAATATAGGTGTAGGTAATCTATTGGCAAATTTCGAAGGTGTATTTTTGGTATACGTGTCTAAACAGCCGAGACTGCTCAAATATATGGTGTGTTCACCAGCCATGTCGGTTAAATACTACGATGGGTATATGTCACGAATGGTATTTATAAGAAAAGTTCGATAGCGTTTTATCTAGGTCTTATATGCAGACTGCATGATACAACCCCATTTTCAGTAAACATTATTTCTTCACCGTTCTGATCCGAGACATCGATGGTAATGTAATCCAATACGTCAATGGTATTTAAAGGTTTATAAATGGCATTATGCGGACCTTTACCACATGCACATCCTAACGTGAAACAGTCTAAGAGATTAACCATTTTATCACCCAAGATGGTAGGTTGAACGATACCCGAATACAGGTAAACGTATTCAACGCCTTGATGGAATATATTTCTACCGCGGTGAGGTCTCAACGCACCCGAACTGTATATTAAATACCTGACTTTTTCAGTGAAACCAAACATATTAGCTGCTTTAGCACTGAGTTTAATCGTAATTGAATCAATCATGTCAACTTTGGCCACTCCTGCATCGACATGTGGAATGCTCATTACCTTCGTGTCATCATTCCATGAGAATAAACCGTCCCTGCGGATAGCTCCGCGAATATGCTCACCGTAAAATCCAGATAATTGTTCAATAATTTCCGTATTAAACGCTCTAGTCATGACATTCATATCACCACCCAACAAACCCGAAATGGACTTATAAATATAAGTATAAACGCGTTTCCCAACTGACTCGTTATAGATCACGTTAAATTGAATAGTAAAATCAATGTCTTCTGGTTTAATAGCGTAATATAATTTCGGGAGAATGACTCCCACTAGGCCCACTTCATATTCCACTTCTTTCGGTAATGATATTGGGGCAGCTAACCTATTGGTAAATTTACACGCCCGGTTTTCTGGAAATGTACTTATACATGCTTTGCTATTCACGTATATGATGTGATCGCTACACATGTTGAATGTAGACTGTATGACTAACAATGGGCATCGGGTTTATAAATAATATGTGTACATAAAAACCTCCACGTTCATGTTATACATAAAAACCTCCACGTTCATGATATGTCATGCAGTATTCATGAATTTGTTATCTCACAGATTGCCACGTCATTAAAGAAGATGTCCAAGCCTCTAGCCGCCATGATGAATCATCCTCACCACACTCCGATCCAGGTAAAATATTATTATTATTAGTATATTATCATTGTTGTTTTTGCAGTTATTATTATTATTATTATTATTATTATTATTATTATTATTATTATTATTATAATACACGTTCACTCCGGTGCTAATTAACACGATCTTTACAGATCCCTTCGCTGAAGACTTCCCATTAGATGAAGATTTGATGGGGAGTAATAATAATGAAGCGTCACGCATTGGTGGAGGGGATCCGCACTCGCGAGGAAAGAACGGAGGGTAACAAGGTAGTGAGTACCATTCATTATGCGGCTGCGGTAGGGTCACACATTGACGTGGCAATGAAGCTAAGTAGTAGCATAGCCCGATTACGCGAAGATGTGCTCAGTAACTTCCTTGAAAGAGGTATTCGCTCGGCTATGCTCTACTTGTGTTATTATCACCAGTGTGAGGATGCTAGGCGACATGAATGAAAAAAATGCTTTTATTTATGTACCCCGCCTATCCTCACTACGATTGACTCGATCTATGACTCCCTGGAGGAGGCTATTGAGTTTATAGCTAATAACTTGGAAGAAAGACTCAACCGTACTGAGGGTTCGGGTTGGTGTATGACCTCGCTGGACAGGGTTGAACTTCATATCACGCGGCGTGAGTTAGTGAATATTAATAACTTCAAGGCGTATCCCAAGGAGTCCGTGGTAGTGATCAGGTTATCAATATTCAGTCCGGGTACAACTGTGTTATTACAGCATTAGAAGCTTACGTTGTACTCCGGGATAACCCTCCCACACGTATTAACAACCTCCCTCGTGTCTTAATGAGGAGGATGGGGAGGGGGCAATTTAATATCAAACACTCGCCAGATATGCCGTTGACCCATGACTCTTTCAAAACATTAGAAAAGGGGAATAACCTCAACATATATCTGTATAAATTATGTGAATTAGGCATGGGGAAACAGCGGAAAAAACATTGGACGGTACATCTGGCGAGGAAAGGTGGTAACCCCCATAGCCGTCATTTGGTCACGTTGTTATTAATCACTGACGACCACGTTGCGTTGATTAAGGATATGTTGGCATTCGTGAAGAAGTTCCGACACGGATTCAAGCAGGGGCGGGGGACTGAGCACGCGGGTGGTATGTGTTACAACTGTTTGACTTTGTTTAATAGTCCCACCATCCGCGAGGCACACACTCAGGCCTGTACCGCTCGAACCACTGTCGAATACCCAGAACCCGGTCAATTTAAACAGTTTACTAAAGTTAAAGCTCTGCAGCCAATCTCACACATGGCTTTCCTGGATTTTGAAGCGTATAATATTCAACCGAAGACCGGAGAGGACGATCCGAGAATAGTATCTCGGCAGAAAGCTTTCTCGCTTACTGCTACGTGATCGTTGACGGTAGAACGGGGGAATATTGTACCCATAGACTAAGTCACGGAGAGAAATGCGTTGATGATTGTTTGCAGAACATGAACCGGGACTGGGCGTTATTGCGCGAACGGATGCGTGCGTATCCTTTACATATGACTCCTGAATCCACCCGTAAGTTTGAAGCGAGCACTCATTGCGAAGGCTGCAACGTCGAATTCAAGGCTGGAGTCACGAAAATGCGACATCACGCTCATTCTGTGGCACGGGATAACTTTCTGTGTGCACTGTGTCAACAGTGTAATTTGAAGATTCAATTTAAGGAGCCGACTTTAACAGTGTTCGTACACAATTTGTCATATGACATCGCCCTGGTCTTGAAAGAGGCGGGGGCTCAACATGATTTTGAAATTCTGAAACGCGAGGGTAGTAAATTTTACTCAGCCAGATCAGGCAATCTGAGATTCGTGGATAGCAACAACGTGATTAGGGACCCTTTCTAGTCTCGCCTCGAGTCATATCAAACAGAAAGGTTCCCTCGAAATCGTACGTAAGTTGTTAACCCAGTATTCTCGGGATTGTCTCGATTTAGTTTTGGGTACGGGTAAACAGTACTACCCTTATGATTATGTGACGGGTTTCAATATCCTGCGAAAGCCTGGCATCCCTTCTCGAGAGTGTTTCGATTCGGAACTTACAGGGGAAACCCTTTCCAGCGAGGACTATGCACACGTGGTCAAGGTTTGGAACGCTGCTAATTGCGCCAATCTTCTAGATGACACCATTTTGTATTTGTTAATGGATGTGGGATTATTAGCAGACGTTTATTTAGCTTGGAGGAAGGCTGCCATGGCGCAATTTGGACTAGACCCCGCCCGTTACCTGACTTCTACCTCTCTCTCGCTCGATGCTTTCCTGTATTCCTCTAAAATTCGTCTCCCCCTCATTTCGAATGGTGAACTCTATCAATTAATTTGTAAAAACATCCGCGGCGGTTTTTGTAGTCTAGTTCGAAGGCAATGTGTAGCTAATAATCCAGAGTTAAATCCCAGTTTTAGGTAGGTGATCCTCAATCGTATATATTATACGTTGATTTCACCAGTTTGTATCCCACAGTTATGAGTAAATACAAAATGCCCTTGGGTGAAATAACTGAACTTTGCCCTGCCGAATTAGAAAGTTTTGTCGCTAGCGATATTACCGCCATTGATTCACAGGGTGAATACGGTTATTTCATCCTGCTCGATACCAAACCAGTTAGACGGGATGTTGCTCTACAGACGGACGATCTCCCTCTCGCCATTCATCACATGAATGTGACTCACCAGGATCTATCGCCCTATAGTAAAAACCTAATGAATAAATTCAAGGTGAAGCTACCCAAGAAAAATGTTAAGTTGACGGGTACGCATTTACCCATGCGTAATCACTTGATCTGTCTTCCCTTATTACAAACATTGATAAGACTCGGTCTCGAAGTTGATGTAATAAGGAAAGTGTACAAATTCAAACAGGATTTTTATTTGAGGGAATATATTCTGGAGAATGCCGAAAGGCGTGCTAAAGAGACCGATCCGGACAAGAGGAACACCATCAAAATCATAATGAATGGTCTTTTCGGTGTCACTATTAAAAATTCATTGAATTATTCTACCCGAACTGTCGTCACCACCGGTGAAGCCTCTCTCCTCAGGAATGTATCCAAACACACGTACAAGTCTTTGGAAAAACTGGGTAATGACAGGTACATTGTGAACCATTGCAAAGAGTCTGTTATGGCTGAATCCCCGATTTATATCGGTTTCAGTATACTAGACATGGCGAAGGATATGGTGTATCAGTTCTATTACGACGTTCTTCGAAAGCAGTATGGACACCGAGTTCAGCTCCTTTATACCGACACTGACAGCTTGATCTTTTCCTCGCGACTGATAACCTCAATCGAGAACTGAAGGGTGTGCTCAAACCCTACATGGATTTGAGTAATTTCCCAAAACTCACGAATTGTATGATGAGTCACGTAAGGGGAAACTAGGGTTAGTCAAGGTTGAAACGGGAGCTGAACTCATGAGGGAGTTTATCGGCGTTAAACCTAAAGTTTATTCGTATCTGACGGAAACTAGTCGTAGTAACACCTTGAAAGGAGTACAAAGGTGCCGGCAAAAGACCATTCCGCATGACCAGTATCGAGCTGTAATCGAAAAGAATGAGATTACTTATACTCGTGTGCACAATTTGCAAAGAGTAGGAGGTACGATGTGTCATACGAGCCAGCGAAAGGTATCTCTCTGTCCTTTAGAGGACAAGAGATATTATGTGACACCTTATAAATCGTTGGCGTATGGACATCCAGACATTGGGGTGGAGGAGGGTATGGCGGGGGGGGGAGGGGAGGAGGAGGAGGGAGAGAGAGGGCAGTGGCGGTGCCAGCAGTAGCGGCAATCTCTCCCGTTCCTAGCACCTCGAGAATTCCTCCGACCCTACATCCATCACATCATTTCCCGCGGGTGAAAGGATGTTCAAAACGTCGAAGAGAGAATAGTAAAATATACAATGTTAATTCCTCTCTCTCTTCGGCGTCTTTGACTTCTCCTCGACAGGAAATGGTTTCACCCTCTCCTCCAGTTAAACGGAGGCGTATCACACCTTGACCGGGTGTCATAGTTTGTATATTTTACTATATATTTTATCCTATATTCATATATTTTAATATATTATATTGTATATAATATATTCATATACACAGTTGGTTTTTATATTTTTAAATTATTAAATTGTATTTTTATTATAGGTTGCATTTTTACTGTACATTGTATTTTGATATTGTAGGTAAAACCTGTATATGTTTCATTATGGAAATTAAACAAATATTATTGCCGTCAACTTCCATTCACCCTAATTATTATTATTAAGGCTTGTATATAAAAGGAGCGTGTAAAGTATACAACTTTAGTCTTGAACGCGCTAACATCATGGCTGCGGCAGGTCCCTTCCCTGGGCAGTTGTTAGACCCGTTCGCTAATCCCGCTCGTATTATCATCGCGGGGTTTAGTAACAGTGGCAAGTCCGTCCTTTGTCAAAAATCATTGAACTCTATGAAACGCGTTTCCAATACATTTTATATTGCGGGGTATCTGAACACCCCCTCGAAATGCATCCTCAATAGGTCCCAAATTTAAAGTATCCAAAGAAATTTTAAATCCCTTTGATTACGCTGAAAAGGGGGAGACAGAGGTTAATAAAGGTCTATTATTCATACTCGACGATTGTTTCCTCGAGGCTAGTGATAATAAATTTGTCACTAACGCCTTCACAGCGGGACGTCATTCATCTATTTCAGTTATATTCATAACGCAGAATATGTTTCATTCGGGCAAGTTTAGTAGAAGTATAAGCCTGAATTGTTCACATTATATTCTAATGAAAAATCGTGATTTTAGTCAAATTGAAACTCTAGGTCGGCAGTTATTCGGCCGTCAAAAAGCTTCAGCCTTTTCGGACATATATAAAAGGCCCTATCACGTAACCGCTACGGTTATTTGTTAGTAGACTTCGCTCCGTCAACACCTGAACTGTTACAGCTCCGAACTAATATTCTGGGTGAAACGGAATATCAAATAGCTTACCAATATGGATAAAGAACGGATAAAACTGCTAAAAACTTTGTACGGAGATGCACGGGGTGTGGGTAGTTTCAGCGGGGTGGACTCTTTATTCAGGGTAGCGAAAAATCTGATAGCCAAATTACACGTGAAAATGTTAAAGAATTCTTGCGTGGACAAAAGTCTTACACACTGCATAAAGTCACTCGAAAAAAATTCCCCAGAAGAAAAATCATGTCACCCAAACCGCGAGTAATAGCGAGCACCGATTTAGCCGATATGTCCAAATTAGCTCGGTATAATAATGGGTTTAAATATTTGCTGGTCTTTATTGACGTGTTTTCCAGATATCTACAAATTGTTCCCTTGAAAAAGAAGGATGGTGTTACTATGCGTCGCGCTTTGAAGAAGGTTATCGAATCTACCGAATTTTCGGGAATTTCACGTTTGAATAGTGATGAGGGTAGAGAATATTATAACAAACATGTCAGAGAATATTTAGATGGTAAAAATATAAAATTATATAGCGTTTATTCGAGAGAAATCAAATCCTCTATAGCTGAAAGAGTCATAAGGACTATTAAAAGTCGGATATATAGATATCTCACACATAAGAATACCTTAAAATACATTAACGTCTTGCGTGACATTGTTCAGAGTTACAACCACAACCCCATAGGAGTTTGGGTCGCACCCCGCAAGAGGTTCACGCATTAACGGCTAGAGATGACATTGAACGTCAATTCTCGAGTATGTATAAAAAGGCTGTTCTCGTTAATCCTCCCACCATTTTCGCTCTTGAATGTTGGAGACGTTGTACGCATTGCCGATGAGCGTCGGAACGCAATTTTTAGGAGGGGATACACAATTCAAAATACTCTAGAAATTTTTAAAATCCGAAAAGTGGATACATCGCAAAATCCAGTCGTATACTTCTTGGAAGATTTAGCGGGTGAAGAAATAAAGGGTGCATTTTATCGTGAAGAATTAATTCCCACAAATCTACCAGAAACGTATGATATCACTATTCTGGGAAGGAGGAAGAAAAATAATAAAACTCAATATTACGTTCATTGGAAAGGTTATCCGAGACAATTCAATTCCTGGGTTGATGAATCTCAAATTGAACGGATATGAACCGTAAGCAGCCTTTAATACGTAAAAATAAAAACTTTATTTTATTCATCTCTGGTTTATCACCCAGTGAAAGAAGTAAAGTCATTCCATCTTAAACGGTGGTTTGGTGGCTACGCTCTCGGAAATTTTTAGAAATTTTCTTTGTGGTAATCTAACTCAAGATAAGAAGTTTATTAAACACTTAAGAAATTGTAGACGAGAAATTCATCTTGTGTCCTTGAAAACAACGTCCATATCTAAGAAGAAAAATATACTGAAAAGTCGTAAAGGGGGGGCTATTCTATCAGCGTTATTGCCTATTGCAGCGAGTTTGGTAGGAAGTCTTTTTAATTGAAAATGAAGGAGTTTTACGTTATCCCTGCCATTACCTACGAGAGGTTAATGAATAGAAAAGAGGTTTGTGATGGTGATATTAATAACCTGGAGGGTACTGGCAAGTTGGATACGACAGCTGTTAGTAGTAGCGGACACGTCCCTCTTAATATCCAAAAACTGTCTGTGCCAGCTATATCGCTCACGGGACCTCCTCTTCCTCGTCCTCCCCCTCCTATAGAAAGTGTAGGTGCAGTGACTGGAGGGGAGGTGGTAAACGCCCCGATTACGTTGAAAACAATTAAAGGGGACATGACTCGCAAAAAAAGCAATCCCGATTTAACAGGTATTATTCCAATATTTTTTAAAGAACCTCAAAAGTCATATGTTACGGCTTTTGTTAAGCACTTACAAGATTCTAACACGGTTGAATGGAATGAAGAAGGAGATTTAACTCATCCACTCGCAGGTTATAATATTTTAGATATAGCTCGAGAATTTCAAGGGAATAAAAAAACCCACGTTGATAATATTTCGAATTATCACTACTTCATAGAAATGGCCGGGGTTAAAGATTGGATGTTAAGGAATATAGCCATTAAAAAACAAATCGAAACGTGGCGAAATATGGGGAAAAAGGGAGGAGGAGGAGGAGGAGGAGGAGGAGGAGGAGGAGGAGGAGGAGGAGGAGGAGGAGGAGGGGAGGGAAAAACAAGATGGCGATTGTGAGGAAGAAACGAAACAGAAGCATGGTGGATGCGTGGGTGGCTTATTAACATTTTAGGAACAATGATGCCGGAGCTGTTTAGTCACGTGATACTGATTTTGATAAAATGAGTCATATGTGTGGATGACTTTGGCATGGGGGAATGATAAGACTTGTTTATTCGTGTGAGCTTGAATCATGGCTGGGAGTGATACTGATTTTGATAAAATGAGTCATATGTGTGGATGACCTTTGGCGTGAGGGAATGATAAGACTTGTTTATTCGTGTGGGTGTGAATCATGGCTGGGAGGGAGAGAGACTTGATGCTTCGTCACAACTGGTTTGTAATCGGTGATTGTGATAAAGGCAGGAGCTCGGGTAGCTCATTATCTCTTGAAGGATTGTCACATCAAGACGTGGACTCTCGCCATGGCTTCATCAACCTCCTCGTGCAAGTTAGTTTTCGGGAACTTGTCCGAAAATATGTTCAGGAAGCGGAACACGTGTTTAGTAGTGGCCACTAATTGTGTCACATGCAGGAATTACGGTGTGGTGGCAGACGTCATTCGTGCTTATCCGTATGCCGAGTTGGCAGGTTTTCGATATTCTCGCACTGGTGCATCATATGCATGTCCTCGTGATAGGGTATTGAAGGTTCCGCCATTGTGAAAAGACCTGAAAATATCACATCTTGGGAATGCAACGATGAAGTTGATCTCCCTACCATAGCTACCTTATTAACACAATACGGTATCGGCGCCCCCATTGAAGAGAACGAATACGCACAAAAGAGCGTGGCTTATTCCAAAGATGAAGATCATGCCGATCGTTTGGCCAGAGATAGTAAGCAGATGAGATTCAACCACTTTTTTCTTCGGTCAAGAAATTGAAGGAAGAATTATCTAAATCATCGTATGACTATGTCAAGTATGTTATCTTTCCCGCTGGCATCGGTCAAAGCGGGCGTGTTAATACGACTTGGTTGAATCAATATTTACCTGTGTTAGCTACATTCAGTGATGAAATGAGCAAAATTGGTAAAATATGTTGCGTGGCTATAATGAAAAAGAATTTATCCCTGTTGGAGGAAAGGTGCGTGGAAGATTTATATATGAAAAACTTGTTAGCTAAATTTAAAAGCTTTGAGGTGTTAGATGAAACGTCGTCTTTGATAAACGGTCGGGAAAGTGCTGGAGTAGATGTATGTGGCATATACTGAGGCTGTGATGTGAAGGAACAGGTTAGAAAATATTTAGTAGCCGTGTGTTTCGTTGAAGTATTGTTTTTGGAAAAGCGAATGCGTATATTATCGCGTTCGTGTTTGTATATACAGTTTTTTTTCTAATGTATGTATTTGTATGGAATATTAATTCATTCCCCTGTATTTAGCATTGGTTACAAATATAAAATAACAATTCCGTCTGTCATTTGATTTTTCATTTAACCTCTTTCAAACTCGGTATTAATAAATAAACAAAACTGAAATTCCATCTGTCATTTGATTTTTCATTTAACCTCTTTCAAACTCGGTATTAATAAATAAACAAATTGAAGTGTTTGCCTTTAAACTTGTGTAGTGTATGGAGGTTATGACTCAAATTCTATGATAGATAAAATTTCACGTGAGGGTGAAGTCAGCTTGGCAAATATGGCGATAAGGTCAGGTTTCATCCGTGTGTCGGTTATTGGGGGAGATATCAAATTGATAAATATATGTCTCACATGAGGTTGAAGTCAGTCGCCAAATATCCTTTTATCATGATACTCCGAATATCTAAGCAAAATGTAAGAGGCTGAGAGAGAGAGAGAGAGAGAGAGAGAGAGAGAGAGAGAGAGAGAGAGAGAGAGGCTACATTCGCGATGTGCATATATTAATTTAGAGATTTTATATGAGGAGGAGGTAAACGTCCCGGTTACGTTGAAAACAATTAAAGGGGACATGAGTCGCAAAAAGCAGTGAACTGAGTCTATTTGGGGTTGGGGTGGGGTGGTTTTATTCCCGTAGAGTTACGTGACGTCACGGGGGCATAAGCGTGGAGTCGATTTGGGGTCGGGGGTTCAAATGAAGGGTTTCCCGTGGGGAGTTACGTGACGTCACGGGGTTAGGAATGGAGTCAATTTGGGGTCAGGGGTTGGAAGGATGGTTTTATTCCCGTAGAGTTACGTGACGTCACGGGGGTAGGAAAGGTGGAGTCAATTTGGGGTAGGGGGTTGGAAGGATGGTTTTATTCCCGTAGAGTTACGTGACGTCACAGGACGTAGAAAAGTGGTGGAGTCAATTTGAGGTCAGGGGTTGAATTGGTGGTTTTATTCCCGTAGAGTTACGTGACGTCACGGGGGTGCGGCAAAGTGGAGCCAGGTTGGGGTCGGGGGATTGAAATGTTGGTTTTATTCCCGTAGAGTTACAGGTGGCCACGCCCCCAAAAAGTGGAGTCAATTTGAGGTCAGGGGTTGAATTGGTGGTTTTATTCCCGTAGAGTTACGTTACGTCACGGGGGGTGTGGCAAAGTGGAGCCAGGTTGGGGTCGGGGGGTTGAAATGTTAGTTTTATTCCCGTAGAGTTACAGGTGGCCACGCCCCCAAAAAGTGGAGTCAATTTGAGGTCAGGGGTTGAATTGGTGGTTTTATTCCCGTAGAGTTACGTTACTTCACCGGGGGGGGGGGTCCTGCATTGTTGAGCCAGGTTGGGGTCGGGGGGTTGAAATGTTAGTTTTATTCCCGTAGAGTTACAGGTGGCCACGCCCCCAAAAAGTGGAGTCAATTTGAGGTCAGGGGTTGAATTGGTGGTTTTATTCCCGTAGAGTTGCGTGACGTCACGGGGGGTGCAGAAAAGTGGTTTCATTCCCATAGAGTTACAGGTGTCCACGCACCCACTCCCGTTTCGACCTCATGACCTCACGCATACATGAGCTTATAAGACAAGTGGAGTCAGGGGTGGCAACACCCCCTTTTGCACCTCATGTACATATATTAGTTCATGTACGTACATGAGCTTATAAGACATGCGGAGTCCATTTGGGGTCACGGGTGGCCACCCCCCCTAATATGAGCTCATGTACGTACATGAGCTTATAATACAACTGGAGTCGATTTGGGGTCAGGGGTGGCCACGCCCACCAGAATAGTGGAGTCTATTTGGGGTCTGGGGAGGCCACACCCCCTTTTTTAACCCTCATGTACGTATATGAGCTTATCAGGAGGGGGAGGGGCTAGCCACGCCCCCTTTTGGGGGTTGGGGCGTTGCCCGCCCCTTTTAGGCCTCACGACGTACATGAAGCTTATCAGGAGGGGGAAGGGGGTGGCCACGCCCCTTCGGGGCGGGGTTAGAAAAGTGGAGTCTATATGGGGTTTTTCTCTACTTATATATATATATACATATATATATATATATATATATATATATATATATATATATATATATATATATATATATATATATATATATATATATATATATATATATATATATATATATATATATATATATATATATTATATATATATATGTGTAGAATCTACTGGTCACTTTTACCAGAAACATATGTAATTCTAATAGCCACAGTGCCCTCTTAACTTCTGGAATTCTTCGCTTTTTGGATATGCTTGTAACTACAAAGCCGTAAGATCCAAACGCGTTTGGATCTTACGGCTTTGTAGTTACAAGCATATCCAAAAAAGCGCGAAGAATTCCAAAAGTTAAGAGGGCATTGTGGCTATTAGAGTTAGAGAGAGAGAGAGAGAGAGATCATATGTTACAAATCCATCTTCGATCAAGCTACATGTTTTATCAGCCTATCTAGTTTCATCTGCTTATATAGTAATGCGCTTTATCTTTGCGTTAGAAACTAAAAACCGGGTCTTCTTGTGATTATATCTAATATATTAATATGCAACGTATGACTGATTTTATTTTGAATATATATTCATAAACAATCAACTTTTTTGTGCATAATGTTGATGTGAATCGATTATTCGACCACACCTCATCTCTCACCGACATGCAAGCCCCAAAATGGATGATGAAATTACCTAATCGTTAATTTTGCTCTCTCTCTCTCTCTCTCTCTCTCTCTCTCTTTTCAATACTTGAATGATATATTTTAGTCTTCATGATTTTTTGGAAAATATTCCTTTCTCTCTCTCTCTCTCTCTCTCTCTCTCTCTCTCTCTCTCTCTCTCTCTCTCTCTCTCTCTCTCTCTCTCTCCTGAAGGATATTTTTTCGTCTCCACGATTCTGAGGAAACTATTCCTTTTCTGTGGTGTATTACGTGTGTGTGTGTCTGTCTGTCTGTCTTTGCTTTTTCAGAATGATTCAATTACTTTTCATTGATATCTTTTAAACTGCTCTTTGGTCATGTTTGAGTAATTGCCTCTGATTTTGTTTCTCTGACTTCCTGGAAGCCTCAGGCACTAAAGTATGAAGTTGGCTGTAGTGGAATGCGGACAGAAACATTCGATTTCATTCATGCATCTGTGCGTCAGTGTTTTTGGTCACTCCTTTATAACATTCTTTTCTGTCATTCTTGTGCATGGCTGATTGCAGGCTTGTATCTGTGTGTAGAAGTTTGCACATATTGTGTGAACTTCCATACACATTAACAAACTTCCATACACGTTATGGGAACTTATATACACATTAACGAACTTCCATGCACATTAACACATGAAAATCTAAACACTACTGGCGAACACATAACATAAGCCGTTGAACCGTATCAGTATTGACAGCCGGTGAATGCTCTGGGCCAATGTTAACGACAGCATTCCGTGACCATATTTTGGGAATTCCGATATATATCGGAAGTTTCCAACTCGATCAGTGACCCTGAACTTTGTCAGAAAATTTATGACACTTCAATCACCTCCGTGGTCCTTGTTATTTACTATAGGCTACACCTCAAGAGCTGTATTATTTTCTTTATTAATTATCAAATCATCTCTCCAACACCTACCAATTTATATTTACTGATCATTCATTAACTTTTCTAACGGCTTTACTTTATTTTCAATATTTTGTTTTAAATAAGTTCACCCTTGTAAATACCGTAAATGCCCTTTTTGCCTCTCCTTAAGCTCAAAGCCTTTTCCCACCTTCCTGAAATATTTACTTAACTATTAAATGATTTTGGTTTGTTCCTTTTTATCCTCTCGTTCAGCTCAAAGCCTTTTCCCGTCTTTCTGAAATATATAATTCTTGAACATCTGAATGGCTTGTTCCGTTTTAGCCTCTCGTTCTGTTCAAATCCTTTTTTCCCCTTCCTGAAATGTTTACTTCTTTAAAATCGAAATGACTTGTTCCCAAAATGGCATATATTAGAGTCACAAAGTTCCCTTTCATTCAAGCGGTCAATTTTGCGTTGACTTTCGTTTTTCTTTGGCAAGTGACCCATGAGTTCGAGTTTAGGAGACTAAACCCTATTTCCCGGGTCCCTAGGGGAAGTTAATGAGAGGTAGATAATGCAATTTTGCTTGTGGTAGAGCTCGTATGCGAGTGAGATCAAAGGAAAGCAATAATTGGGGGCTTTTGGTTAAGGAGAATTGGGAGAGTATAATAGCAGGGTTATGGGGTTGTGGTTATGGGACGCTTATATTAATATGATGCGAAAGGAAGAGTTCGAAAAATAAGGACTCTCTCTCTCTCTCTCTCTCTCTCTCTCTCTCTCTCTCTCTCTCTCTCTCTCTCTCTCTCTCTCTCTCTCTCTCATTTGATGAGATACTTGTAGAAGGTAGTTTAACCGTAGGTGTGAAGTCAGTACTGGAGCATATAAACAAAGCGTTTTTTTTATTTTATTAATTCTTTTAAAATTTTGTATTAGTCTTTGAACCTTCCTTTATTTCGTGTTAATATAGTTTTGAAGTGGAATGATGTTTTCGATTTACAAATAAAAAGTATGGGAACATTCGGCACGATATAATCTCTCTCTCTCTCTCTCTCTCTCTCTCTCTCTCTCTCTCTCTCTCTCTCTCTCTCTCTCTCTCTCTTACGCACGCACGCACGCACACACACACACACTCACAAGCACACCTAAATTATCTCACATGAACAGGAAAACCACATTATTTTCTTGTGAGTTTATGTGCCTGAAGACATATTGATAACTAATTTTTTTTTTCAACTTAAATTTGTTATATGGTTCTATCATACTTTCTAAAGAGTTAGATTTCTTAGCAAATTCTTAACAAGTTTATTGGGAGATCAGTTTGTAATTTTTTTTTAATATGAACTTGTGGTGTGAAACAGAATCGCTCTGTTTTAGGATACAGAGCGTAGGCAAGAAGGCTAGAGCAGTATTTTAGTGCGAGTTGTACTAATTATATTACGTTCAACAGCGGAATCGTTGCACTGTGGTCATTAAGGTCCTTTGCAGCGTCCCTTCGGCCCTAGTTGCAACCCCTTTTATTCCTTTTACTATACTTCATTTCATATTCTCTTTCTTCTATATTATTTCCCACCCTCTCGTAACAATTGTTTCATGGCGCAACTGCGAGGTTGTCTTCCTTCTGTTACACTTCTAATACCTTTTTATTCTCAGTTTCCACTTCAGCACTAAATAACCTCATAGGTGCCAGCGCTTGGCCTTTGTCATTAATTATATATTCCATTCCTCACTGTGCCAGTCACCTATATCTTGCAAGCACTTTCTCCATACCTCAATAATTGGACACTTGCGTTCAGTACTTCTTCTTCTCTTTCTAGTTCTTTCTTCCTATCTTCCTTCCTCCCGGAGCTCGGAATGATAAGGGTCTGATGCTTTGGTACATATATCTTAGAAATTCTTATAAAGTTTACAAGCATGAGTCGTTAGTAGCATGTTTATGAAGTGAAAATAATTTTTTTTTATAACTCTATATCAGATTTGGCACTATTTTATCATCTCTTCGAAAGATGAAAATTATTATTCTGCGTTGGTCAACTCTCTCTCTCTCTCTCTCTCTCTCTCTCTCTCTCTCTCTCTCTCTCTCTCTCTCTCTCTCTCTCGATAAGTCAGTGGGTCGAGTTACCGTGACATTTGTATATTTTTTTTAATATATTAAACCCACAAAGAAATTGGCTTCATGTCACTTCACATTCCAGGAGGCCTACTGTTAAGCAAATCTTTACAAATTTAGGGCAATTCCTTGTGCATTGAAAGGGTTGCAAGTGTCACTACAGATGTTCTCTACGTGCAAAGTGCTTTCAGTCTCGACAAGTCAGTGGGTCGAGTTCAAGTAATATTTGCATTTTTTAACATGAAACCAACAAAGACAGGCAACTTGTCAGTAGGTATAACAGGAGGCTTATTAATAAGCAATATCTTTATAAATTAGGGCCTTCCATGTGCATTTAAAAGGTTACAAGTGTGACTACAAGCATTGAAACATTGAAATGTTTAGACGGAGATCAGTCTGTCATTTCTTTTGTTGTAAATTCTTGATGTGAGGCAGAATCGATCTACTTTCAGAGGCTCACGATAAATTACAATATGGGATTCGAACTTTTGCCTGTTAGGTTAGAGTGATGTGTACCGTGAACCATTACACCATGAAGAATGGAATGAGGAAGAATGAGAATAAATTTAAAGCCAAAGGCCAAGCGCCAGGACCTATAAGGTCATTCAGCGATGAAAGGGAAATTGAGAGTAAAAACACTTTAAATTCGTAACAGTCGCGCGAGTCCTTATGGGGAAATTGTAACCGCGGGACCGGTGGCGCCATCCAACGGTGAGGGAGTAAAATGTGATTGCATTTGTTTGTACTGGCATACACCACATCAGTGTTTAATGTCGTAACACTATCTTCTGATCTTTTATTATTATTTATATATAGAAATGCACGAATCTAGAGTGATTATTTCAATGTTCTATTGGAAAAAAATGAGTAAATACATACAACTTATCCTCTCTTTATCTCTAACTACAGGTGCTAAACCAGGAAATATGTAAATAAATAAATAAATAAATAAATAAATTTATAAGATATACTAGGCCAAGCTATAAACAAACAAACTCCTCCGTTGTAAATTGATATCTTTATTTTATCATACTGAAATTTATATCTTTACTTTATTAAACAGGGCCCGGATGCACTAACATTTACGATGGTGTAAAGTTAAGTTTTTGTTCGTTACATTATATTTTTGGGTTCTTTAAGGTTTTTTTCAACATTACATAGTCACATTCCAGATCGTAATAAGCTATTTTTTTCCAAACTTTTTTCTGTGACTGTTGAAAAGTACAAATGTGTTTCTAACCGCATTATTCAGACATTAGATGAAAAACAGGAATATTATCACAAGGAAGGCCAAAAAAATCGTAACTTAAGACATCACAAGTATGCTTAGTGCATCTGGGCCCTACACTGCAAGTACACATTTTCAGTATTACTGATGACTGAACTTCATGAGTTTGCGATTCTTTCGACCTGCAACTAAAATACTTTTGTTTGCATCTTTTAAAATGTGTTGAAGGTGGATGCGTATAAAGAGGATGACAACGAAGAACCTGCAGTTGCACACAAAACATTCCTTGCATCTTCTCCTCCAAGCCCGTCACAAGTCTGTAGTGAACTCTGCTTATGTAGTAAATGTCAGAAACCGCCTTTCTATCCTCGTTTCCCATCTGAGTAATAATGTCATAAAGGACTGTATTTGGCACAATTAGCTCCTCTCCTATTATGTTGCCATTAGTCTCCTTGGAAAGGAAAACATGAACAGGGTTGTGTGGATCTAGAGTACTTTGAAGCTTTGTCCTGCATTCTCTACAAACCTTGTGACGAATCTTACGCACACTGAAACCTGTGATATATGCTAACACATTGTATTCCTCGAGTGGTAGGTCTCCCCCGGGGAGGGTCATTACTGACTGTACTGATACAGGAATTGGCAGAGAAGGATGTGTGATATTCACTGCAGATTTTGCAAAACCTGAAGTCCCTTTATTGTTCAGAGTTACCAAGAAGGAATCGATGTCTTCTTGTCAGTTAGCACCAACACTTGGAACCATAATAGCATCCACCATGACTTGGCGGAATTCACTCCTGAACTGACATGCATCTGGGTTGTCCCTGTGCCCACCTTTCCCCGAATTATTGAAAATAAATTCTCCAAACAATCTTGATTGAGTCTGTTGGTTAATAGGTAAGACAGCTTGTACTTTGAATGTAACCCATCCCACAACTATAACAGACCTTTGATTGCCATCTGCCATCCAGAGAGGCAAGGCAGCTTTGGTGGAGTGGACCAAGTGATTTGATACCATCCACCCATGTGAGGCAGTTAACTAGAAATTCCTTGTGACCTGATTTCAGACTCATGGCATGTCGCATTTTTGCATAACTGGTCTCAACAAAGTCTGTGTACTCTTAAATCAACACACAGTACATTCTTCATCATGAGCATTTGACAGTTTGTGAAAAGGTGTCATATCAACCAAATTAATTAATTAATTAATTCGATATACAATAATAATTAAATAACTTAAACAAACTTTTACTTAGCACATTTCTCCTCATACAGCACTACACCACCAGTGCTCAATTTTTACAGGAAAGTTTGTGTGACAACAGGAGCAGAAGAAGAATAATGCAACAATGCAAGAAAGAAGACAACGAAAGAAGAGACAAGAAAGAAGAATCAAGAAAGAAGACCACCCAGAGAAGAATCAAGAAAGAAGAAATCTAAGCGATTATGAGTCTTGAGAGCTTCCGGGGAAATCCAATTAAGCAAACAAACACACACTGCTATATGAAATAGCTTGAACAATAAGAGCATGCCAGATTTGCTACGACAACACTCAGTAACTATTGTAGTGTCTAGACAAAACATGGTGAATTGGTGAATGAAACAACCAGAGCAGAGAATTTGGAGTACAGGATTACTCTTTGGTTAAAGGAACAACGAGAGAATAACCATCAACATATCTCATAATTTCCTTAGCGTGAACTTAGTTTTAATAAAATGTAAATGAAAACACATCACTCAGGCCTTTTCTTTCTGGAATTACGGCAATTAACTGTAGCACAGAACTGTGTCCTTGTCATGTTGTTGACATTTTTCAACTCCAATTACGCGCCCGCCGGTAGAGGCGCCACCGTCGCCCGCAGTTACAAAGGGGAACCACGAGTGTCCTCTCTTTACTTCTCTATACTCTTTGGTTACACTATGAAACAATTATTGTTAGGAGAGGGCGGGGGGAGTAAGATGGAAGAAAAAGAATGTGAACGAAGGTACAGTACAAAGAATGAAAGGAGTTGCAGCTAGGGGCAAAGGGACGCTGCAAAGAACCTCAAGTAATACCTACAGTACTGCGTGAGGTGCACTGACGGCACGACCCACCTACGGGGACAAGAAGAATGATGCAAGCTTGTTCCAATTCTTACCTGTTTATGTCTCAAATTCAGGTACATTTTACTAGGACTTAAAGATTAATGAATGTTGTATAAAACATAGTCTTTAAGATACCATTGAAAACTACAGGTGTTCTATTTTGTAGCTATTTGCTGTCTGCCAGATTGAAGCCTTGCTGGGGAAATCTATAAATCAAAAAAGAAACGCGCGAGAAAAAACAAAGACGAGGGTAAGATGAGAAATGGACGACGCTGTGGTTGAGTAAAGGAGTGGAAAAAGGGGTCTTCGGGAGTAGGGTTTAGGATTTATTAGGATCAGGGATGAGGAGTCGAAGATAAGTTCCAAGAGCTTACTAAAGAATAAAGCGAGGATTGAGGTGTCGCTGGAGTCAGTATATATGATGGAGACGAATAACTGCAAATTATATACAGGGGTCCTTACGGTATTCTGCATTGTTACATAACCTACAGGCATAAGTATTCTTTGATTAGAATAAATGGTTAATTAATCCTCAGCCATATAAAATATTCCTTTTGGTGAACCCAAGTCTTGAATATTGTGAAACTTCTACAAAAATAGATGTGGCAGACATAGATACAATGGCTCTCTCTCTCTCTCTCTCTCTCTCTCTCTCTCTCTCTCTCTCTCTCTCTCTCTCTCTCTCTCTCTCTCTCTGATAGAAGTGTATAGAATAATGTGAGAATTCCTGTATGTTTTATTTAAGAACTTTCCCAAAATAAATAATGCTTCCCGTCTCCAGTTACAAACTAGGCTATTGCAATTCACGGGTAATAATTTCTCTTGTTTAATTTTGATATTTCAATTTCCTGTCTACTTTCTAGGGATTAATAATAGTTGATATTTTATCTTCTTCCCTGGTATATTACAAAGTATTCGAAGAGACTATTATATGCATAGTAGAATGTCAGCATTCATCTCATTCAGGACTATCAGTGATTCAGCACAGAGGTGCCGAATACATTTCTAAGTGGAGTAATGTTCAGTGCTGTTTCCATGACCTTCAAGGGAATAGTGTCAAAAGTTAGTTTTAGTACACAACGAAGCATGGGCGAGATGGGAAGGGGAAGTACATTTTGGCGTTACAACATTAATGGTTTCACCTTAAATATAAAGCACCGAATAAAAAATGGTGAATTAATTAAAAACGTGTATACATTTATTCAAATTACGTTTCTGCAGTCTTTGAGTATATAGAAACACTCACTTAGAATTATCAAATTACTTTATATAATCCAGTGAAAAACGGATTAAAAATCGGATGTTGTAAAATAATGTCAATTCTAATCGACATGAAGGTGTGTTGGTTGAAGAAAACAAATGAAGAACGAAATAAATGTTCCAAAAACTGATAATATCGCCGCAGTTGGTGACCAGAGATCATTTTTGTGACAGTACCTTAAGCGTATAAGGATTAAAATCACTTGTAGCAGAGCTGAATTAATCGGTATATAAAGTAAAGTCCTCTTTTTAAAAGTAAATTTACTCTATTACTAATCATTTTGCAGTAGATTTATATACTATCTTGCATTAGAGTTGGGCCAATATCTTGGTGCCTGTACAATACACACATATATATATATATATATATATATATATATATATATATATATATATATATATATATATATATATATATATATATATATAAATATTATATACATACATACATACACACATATATATAAATATATATAATATATAATATATATATATATATATATATATATATATATATATATATATATATATATATATATATATATATATATATATATATATATATATATATATATATATATATATATATATATATATATATATATATATATATATATATATATATATATATACAGTGAATAATCTGTGCACTGAGGAGTGAATGTGCCTTTTCAACACCCCCAAAACTTGCTCTATAGCGTTGAGCTTCTTGGGTGTGCAGGGGCAGCCCAACAACTTCATAACCCCATTCACATATCATATTGTCCACTTTGCACTGTGGTTCGGGCCGATTCTGCTTCCACAAAAGCAGTAGTTCGGGTCATGTAGCATGTGATGGGTATGGTATCTGGTGGGGCTCCAACCACTTTAGAAGATCTGCTTTTTTTGGTAGCAGTGGTGGGACAGCGACTTTCCTCCGTTAGCTGGGTGTGGTAGGGCGCATTGTCAATAACTGGCACCAATGGCTCATTTAGCACCAGGAGGAGCTGTGACATCAACCAATGGAGAAAAGCGGTGCTGTCCATTTCGCCATGGTAGTCGCCACTTTTGTTTTTGGCTGAGTTGCACGAAAATGCATCATCGAGGAATCCTTTGTCTGTTCCAGCTCCCACTACCACAAAACGCTGTCCTTCTCCAGGTGGCACCTGACGACTGTAAGAAGAACTGGTGGCTGGCTCTCTTGCGTCGACCCACTCCTTACTGTGGTGCATCCTAGTAGTCAACCAGGTCTCATCTACACAAACCACCTGTCTCCCCTCTCACTGATGTTCCTTGAGTGCTCGCAAAGCCTTAACACGCCAGCATATGACATCAATAGATTCTTTCCTTAAATACATTTTTCGCTGCAATGTTTTATAGTGAAAACACATGCTGTGAAGGATTCCCCACCGGGTTGGGATGTTTCTTCAGGAATGATGTTAACCTTCTTTAAGTCTTCCTCCAATGCGTTAATGGTGATGGTTTGTTGGGCAGAAAAGATACCATGCATGTGACAGTGAATGGCACCAATAGTAAAATGATTAAACTGGAGTGAAGAGCCAGTTGGTGCATGTGCCCCAGGTGTTGAGGGGGCGGGGGGGCAAGTGGCAATCTCAGGATTACTCTTACTGTGCTGCACCAGTGACCGCACAGCTCGCGCTGCCATGCCCAAGATGTCTGCAACACGGTCATACCGCCTGTGATGGGAATAGAAGAGACTGTGAATTAATATCATACATTAATACTCATTACATATATATAACAATAAATCATGGTGAAACTATGTTCAAATATAATATATATATATATATATATATATATATATATATATATATATATATATATATATATATATATATATATATATATATATATATACCAGTAACTACAGAGAAGGTTGTCTCGTCGTTGTTCAGAGTTATGGCTTACATGCTGAAATGTCCCTGTGGATCAGAAATGCATTTACTATACGTCTTCTTGATGGTTGTAGCCGGGAAAAAGCTGCCCAAATATTAAGAATAAATCTGAATAGGTAAGATATTGCTTTTCGTTATATTTCATGGTCACACACACACACACACACACACACACATACATATATATATATATATATATATATATATATATATATATATATATATATATATATATATATATATATTATTGTTATGGGCCCATGCCCATCAAACATATACAAGTCACTAATGACCAAGTCCACAATAGGTGGAATGGCCGCGACAGTGTACGGAGATGGAATCAAGGAGGATAAAGAAATACTGAAAATAAAACCTTAATATTTAATACGAACTTTTAGAAAGAAATGACCACTGAGCCTCTTACAAAATACATTAAATAAACACAAAAATCAACCACACACTGAAAACATCGAATAACAAACACACTTACACCAAATTAAGACAGACTATGCAATTACACTTTAAAGAGAGGGCCCTGAAAATAATAGAATGTCGAAAAGTCAGAATAACCTAACTTATTACGCACTAAATATTTATCAAAAAATAAATTGCTTCCCTTAAGTGAGCTCTGAACGGTGGGAGTGGCTAACACAGCCTTCAAATCACGGGTCGAGGGGAATAATATATATTCCTAAGGCCTTACTAAATGTATGAGAGGTCCCCTTGGCAAAATAACTGGGCCAAGGGCGCAGACTGATGAGTAAATCACTTTAACGTCGCAAGACGATCAATGGACACGGCCGTCCGACAGGTAATCACACCTTACCAGTTGGCAGAGAGGTCCCCTTGGCAAAATAACTGAACCAAGGGCGCAGACTGTAGAATAATCAATCTCTCAAAGGAGGACAGCAGCAGCAACTGAAGATAGGCAGATCTCGTAATCCGGTGATAATCCAAAATAAGTAAAGCCCTCACAATGTTAATGGTCCAGAAAACGACTGACTCAGTCCTGGTGAGACAGCGCCGAATACGGCTCCGGATGAGAAGCCAACACCACACGTGAAAATAAAACAAGCTCATTGTAATTAAAACTATACAAGTCAGAAATGTTGGGGAGGAGGAAACAGGGTCATTACGTTCCAAAAAAATAATTACTGCCAAAGTGACTTATTCAAAACAAACTAATTTACGTTAAATTTAAACATACTGACAATATATATATATATATATATATATATATATATATATATATATATATATATATATATATATATATATATATATATATATATATATATATATATATATATATATATATATATATATATATATATATATATATATATATATATATATATATATATATATATATATATATATATATATATATATATATATATATATATATATATATATATATATATATATATATATATATATATATATATATATATATATATATATATATATATATATATATATATATATATATATATATATATATATATATATATATATATATATATATATATATATATATATATATATATATATATATATATATATATATATATATGTGTGTGTGTGTGTGTGTGTGTGTGTGTGCGTGCGTGTGTGTGTGTGTATTTGTGTGTGTGACCATGAAATATAACGAAAAGCAATATCTTACCTATTCAGATTTATTCTTAATATTTGGGCAGTTTTTTCCCGGCTGTAAACTTCAGGAAGACGTATAGTAAATGCATTTCTGATCCACAGGGACATTTCAGCATGTAAGCCATAACTCTGAACAGCGACGAGACAACCTTCTCTGTAGTTACTGGGTACACAAGTGATAAATCTGTCGTTTACCCCGACATTTTATTCATCACCTACAAAGATTTTGGAAACTTAAATTCTGTATAGCCATGTAGGTCGTTAGCTCATTTCATCCTCCATTGCTCAGTTGAAAAATTGCAATGCTAATATGTGCCTGAAAACATTCCATTACATAACAAATATTGCGAAGAGAGAGAGAGAGAGAGAGAGAGAGAGAGAGAGAGAGAGAGAGAGAGAGAGAGAGAGAGAGAGATGAGTGGGGAATGTATGAAAAGACAGATGGGGAAGTGAGGATTGAAGAATGAGGAAGGGTGGGTGCTAGGAGGGATAAGTACCCCCAGAGTGCTTATCCGAATGAATTTGTAAATCTTGACTGGCTAGGTTTGCTATGTCCTAAAATTCAAGAGTAAAGTGCCATTAAAATCTGTGTTTGGACATATAATTCTTTACCAAAAATTAGGGGAGGGTGTGAGAAACTCAGTTTCAAAGTACCACAACAATCAATCGATTGCTTTGAAAGATATTGGCAAAAAACTGAGTCAAACTTCCTGAAATACATAGTAGGCTGGTTAACTTTTATCAGTAACTAATATCGTTAGTTGAGTTGCTTCTTCTCGTGACAGTTTTTTCTAGTATCGTAGCACTTTTAAATCGTCCATTATTATTATTATTATTATTATTATTATTATTATTATTATTATTATTATTATTATTATTTACATGATGAACCATACTAATGTGGAACAATCCTACAGGCTTCCAAAGAATATGGTGTTCATTTAAAAGAAGTAACAGAAAATAACAGAAAATACTAAAAGAGGAGAGCAGTTGTAAGAAAAAATAAATTGATAAGTTAATAAATAAATAGAGAAAAATGTAAATTATTTTTTAGAATACAAGGAAAATTGTTTGAAAGTTGTAATGCATTGATCCTTCTCTTGAACTTCAGAGGTTCTATATGCACAGCATCCTCAGGGAGACTGTTCCACAGTCCAGTTGTTTGAGAAATAAAAGACCTCTGGGACTGAGAAGTTCGACAGCGAGGCACATTTACTGAATTTAGGTGCTGTTGTCCAGCAAATCCGTCAATCATAGCAGGAAAAGAGATGCTCTTGGAAATGTTCAGGGTAACTGTTTTTAAGTATCACGTGTTGAAGTTATCGAATGTATGTATTATCGATGAAGTTTTTTTTGTTTAGTTTACAAGTAATTTTCTATGAAAAAAATATATATAAACTAATTTTTGTAATGTACGGTATAGTGGTATAGTCCTGTAAGTGAAATCCAATTATTTTCAGATATACAAATCTAAATTGTTAACCAACATTGTTCTCTCTCTCTCTCTCTCTCTCTCTCTCTCTCTCTCTCTCTCTCTCTCTCTCTCTCTCTCTCTCATACACACACACACAAACTCTCATACATAAATCAGCGAATCTTAGAGACCACGTTAACATGTTTTACTATGTAAATATTTTTTTATTCTTTTTTTTTCTGGAGGTACGCTTGATATCATGTGAGAAATGCAACTAAAGGGAGACATTTGCACTTAGCCTAACCCTTAATGAAATTTTACCGTCATTATACAATTTTCTTATTTGTCCTTTTCTTTTCATGTAGTTATGTGGTAAGTTATGAAAGTAGAAAATATAATTAGAATGATTTGGTCATGATTAGAGCAGTAAACTTTGACATTACTTCTTTTCTTAGTATTTAATAATTTTGCTCTAACTTTCTTTGCATTATTATTATTGTTCAGAAAATGAACCCTATTCATATGCACCAAGCCAACGGGGGCATTGACTTCAAATTTAAGCTTCCAAAGAATATGGTGTTAATTCGAAAGAAGTAACAGAAGGTAAAGGGAGATGCAGAAAGAAGAGATCAGTTATTAGAAAAACAGATTAGTTAGCAAATTAATAAATAAATAAAAATGAAGTAAAATATTGAAATACAAGTTGATTTTCTATTCGTAACGAATCGAATTTTCTTGTGCTGGAGCCAGTGATCAGGTGTTGAGAAATGTGATAAGAAGAAAAATGATAATCAGTGTTAGTGGAATTTAGACTCGTGTGTAAATTATTTACATCAAAGCTTAGAGTACGATTTTATTATCATATTTCCTTTTCTAATCAAGGGGAGGAACGGTCTCCTGTTCTCCAGTTCTGAAAAAGAAATTGTTATGGCACTGTGGATGATTTATCATCACCTATATAACGTCAGAATTGTCAATGTTGATTGTCTTTATTCATCACTACTGTTCATTGTTTGCATGCAGTTTTGGCCGCCTAAGCCTGATCAAATGAATGAACTGTCCTTCTTAAAAAAAAATGGCCATCACACTGAATCACATGGCACACATACTTCAGCAACATCTATGGAAACCTTCATACTTGAGCAACGCCTATGGAAAGCTTCATGCTTCAGCAACATTTATGGAAACCTTCATGCTTGAGCAACATCTATGGAAACCTTCATGCTTGAGCAACATCTATGGAAACCTTCCTACTTGAGCAGCATCTGTGGAAACCTTCATACTTGAGCAGTGTCTGTTGAAACCTTCATACTTGAGCAGCATCCATGGAAACCTTCATACTTGAACAGCATCTATGGAAACCTTCATACCTGAGCAGCATCTATGGAAACCTTCATACTTGAGCAGCATCTATGGAAACCTTCATACTTGAGCGGCATCTATGGAAATCTTCATGCTTGAGAAACATCTATGGAAACCTTCATGCTTGAGCAACATCTATGGAAACCTTCATGCTTGAGCAGCATCTATAGAAACCTTCATACTTGAGAAACATGTGTGGAAACCTTCATACTTCAGCAACATCTGTGGAAACCTTCTTACTTGAGCAACATCTATGGAATCCTTCACGCTTGAGCAGCATCTATGGAAACCTCCATACTTGAGCAACATCTATGGAAACCTTCATACTTCAGCAGCGTCTATGGAAACCTTCATACTTGAGCAACATCTATGGAAACCTTCATACTTGAGCAACATCTGTGGAAATCTTCATACTTGAGCAACATCTATGGAAACCTTCATACTTGAGCAACATCTATGGAAACATTCATGCATGAGCAACATCTATGGAAACCTTCATGCTTCAGCAACATCTATGGAAACCTTCATACTTGTGCAGCATCCATGGAAACCTTCATACTTGAGCAACATCTATGCAAACCTCCATATTTAAGCAAAATCTATGGAAACCTTCATACTTCAGCAGCATCTATGGAAATTTCCATACTTGAGCAACATCTATGTAAACCTTCATGCCTGAGCAACATCTATGGAAAACTTCATACTTCAGCAGCATTTATGGAAACCTTCATGCTTGAAAAGAATCTATGGAAACCTCCATACTTGAGCAGTATCTATGGAAACCTCCACCTTCATGCTCGATCAACTTCTATGGAAACCTTCATGCTTGAGCAACATCTATGGTAGCCGTCATGCTCGAGCAACATCTATGGAAATCTTCAAGCTTGAGCAGTATCTATGGAAACTTTCATGCATGAGCAGCATCTATAGAAACTTTCATGCTCGAGCAGCATCTACGGAAACCTTCCTACTTAAGCAGCAACTATGGAAACCTTCATACTTGAGCAGCATCTATGGAAACCTTCATACTTGAGTAGCATCTATGGAAACCTTCATACTTGACCAGCATATATGGAAACCTTCATACTTGAGCAGCATGTATGGAAACCTTCATACTTGAGCAACATCTATGGAAATCTTCATACTTGAGCAATATCTATGAATACCCGAATACCTGCATGCTTGAGCAACATGTATGGAAACCTTCATGCTTGAGTAACATCTAAGGAAACCTTCATGCTTGAGGAACATCTATGGAAACCTTCATACTTGAGCAGCATCTATGGAAACCTTCGAGCTTGAACAACATCTATGGAAACCTTCATGCTTGAGCAACATGTATGGAAACCTTCATGCTTAAACAACATCAATGGAAACCTTCATGCTTGAGCAACATCTGTGGAAACTGTCATGCTCGAGCAACATCTATGGAAACCTTCAAGCTTGAGCAGCATCTATGGAAACTGTCATGCTCGAGCAACATCTATGGAAACCTTCATGCTTGAGCAGCATCTATGGAAAACTTCATGCTCGAGCAACATCTATGGAAACCTTCCTACTTGAGCAGCATCAATGGAAACCTTCATACTTTAGCTGCATCTATTGAAACCTTCATACTGAGCAGCATTTATGGAAACCTTCATTCTTGAGAAACATCTATGGAAACCTTCATACTTGAGCAGCATCTATGAAAACATTCATACTTGAGCAACATCTATGGAAACCTTCATAATTGAGCAGCATCTAGGGAAACCTACATGCTTGAGCAACATGTATGGAAACCTTCATGCTTGAGCAACTTCTGTGGAAACCTTCATGCTTAAGCAACATCTATGGAAGCCTTCATACTTGAGCCAAATCTATGGAAACCTCCATACTTGACCAACATCTATGGAAACCTTCATGCTTTAACAACATCTATGGAAACCTTCATGCTTGAGTAACATCTATGGAAACCTTCATGCTCGAGCAACATCTATGGAAACCTTCATGTTTCAGCAACATCTATGGAAACCTTCATAATTGAGCAGCATCTATGAAAATCTTCATGCTTGAGCAATATCTATGGATACCTTCATGTTTGAGCAGCATCTATGGAAACCTTCATACTTGAGCAGCATATATGGAAACCTTCATCCCTGAGCAACATCTCTAGAAACCTTCATGCTTGAGCAACATCTATGGAAAACTTCATACTTGAGCAGCATCTATGGAAATCTTCATGCTTGAGCAACATCTATGGAAACCTTCATCCCTGAGCAACATCTATGGAAACCTTCATACTTAAGCAGCATCTATGGAAACTTTCATAATTGAGCAACATCTATGGAAACCTTCATACTTGAGCAACATATATAGAAACCTTCATACATGAGCAACATCTATGGAAACCTTCATACTTGAGCAACATACTCGTATATGAAAACATTCATACATGAGCAACATCTATGGAAACCTTCATACGCGAGCAACATCTATGGAAACCTTCATACATGAGCAACATCTATGGAAACCTTCGTACATGAACAACATCTGTGGAAACCTTCATACTTGGGCAACATCTATGGAAACCTTCATACTTGAGCAACATTTATATGGGAACCTTCATATTTGAGCAGCATCTATGGAAATCTTCATGCTTGAGAAATATCTGTGGAAACCTTCATCTATGGAAACCTTCATACTTGAGCAACATCTATGAAAACCTTCATACATGAGCAACATCTATGGAAACCTTCATACTTGAGTAACATCTATGAAAACCTTCATACATGAGCAACATCTATGGAAACCTTCATACGTGAGCAACATCTATGGAAACCTTCATACATGAGCAACATCTATGTCAACCTTCATACTTGAGCAACATCTATGGAAACCTTCATACTTGAGTAACATTTATATGGAAATCTCCATGCTTGAGCAACATGTATGGAAACCTTCATACTTGAGCAGCATCTATGGAAACCTTCATACTTGAGCAGTATCTATGGAAACCTCCATGCTTGAGAAACATCTAAGGAAGCCTTAATCTATGGAAACCTTCATACTCGAGCAACATCTATGAAAACCTTCATACATGAGCAACATCTATGGAAACCTTCATACTTGAGTAACTTATATGGAAACCTTCATACTTGAGCAACATCTATGGAAACCTTCATGTTTGAAAAGCATCTGTGGAAATCTCCATGCTTGAGCAACATCTATGGAAACCTTCATGCTTGAGCAACATCTATGGAAACCTTCATGCTTGAGCAACATCTCTGTAAACCATCATGCTAGAGCAACATCTATGGGAACCTCTATACCTGACGAACATGTATGGAAACCACCATACATGATCAACATCTAGGGTAACCTTCCTTCTCGAGCAACATCTATGGAAACCTTCATGCTTGAGCAACATCTATGGAAACCTCCATACTGAGCAACATCTATGGAAACCTCTATAATTGAACAGCATCTATGGAAACCTCCATACTGAGCAACATATATGGAAACCTTCATGCTTGAGCAACATCTATGGAAACCTTCGTGCTAGAGCAGCATTTATGGAAACATCCACACTTGACCAACATCTATGGAAACCTTCACACTTGACCAGCATCTATGGAAACCTCCATACTTGAGCAACATATATGGAAACCTTTATGCTTCAGCAACACCTATGGAAACCTTCATGCTTGAGCAACATCTTTGGAAACCTTCATGCTTGAGCAACATCTATGGAAACCTCCATACTTGAACAACTTTTATGGAAACCTTCATACTTTAGCAGCATCTATGGAAACCTCCATACTTGAGCAACATCTACGGAAACCTGCATACTTGACCAACATCTATGGAAACCTTCATACTTGAGTAACATCTATGGAAACCTTCATTTTTCAGTAATATCTATGGAAACCTTCATACTTGAGCAACATATATGGAAACCTCCATTCTTGAGCAACATCAATCTATACCTTCATACTTGAGCCACATCTATGGAAACCTCCATACTTGAGCAACATCTATGGAAAGCTTCATGCTTCAGCAACATCTATGATAACCTTCATACTTGAGCCAAATCTATGGAAACCTCCATACTTGACCAACATCTATGGAAACCTTCATACTTGAGCAGCATCTATGGAAACCTCCATACTTAAGCAACAACTATGGAAACCTCCATACTTGAGCAACATCTATGGAAACCTTCATGCTTGAGCAACATCTATGAAAACCTTCATGCTTGAGCAACATCTATGGAAACCTTCATACTTGAGCAACATCTATGGAAACCTTCATGCTTAAGCAATATCTATGGAAACCTTCATACTTGAGCAACATCTATGGAAACCTTCATGTTTGAGCAACATATAAGGACACCTTCATACTTGAGCAACATCTATGGAAACCTTCATACTTCAGCAATATCTATGGAAACCTTCATACTTGAGCAACATCTATGGAAACCTTCATGCTCGAGCAACATCTATGGAAACCTTCATACTTGAGCAACATCTATGGAAACCTTCATACTTAATCAGCATCTTTGGAAACCATTAATCATTTTACTCACGGAAGCTGTATTTCTCGTCAAGATTGTAGCCATTTTGTTAGCATACGTATATCTTCATTAATAAGATAGATATTGTTATAGAAATGTATGAACTATTAAGGTATCTGGGATTCCCAGGAAAGTTAATAATCATTCATCTGTTACTGAATTAATATTCTCCGTTTTTTGTCCAAGATTTAGACGACTGCCCTGATACGGGACATTAAAATTGTTAACTTCACTAAGAAGCACATTGTCTTTCATCCTGGTAAATAAAATCCGTCCGCCATGCTTCCCACTTGATAGTCCAGCTGCGTCTAGAGGAGAATGTGTTCCTTACTCATCTCAAATGACATGGCAGTTCCATAAGTCATATGAGCAACAAGAACACAAAAACTAAGATCAGTCCCGTAGGTGTTTAGTGCTGTCAGTGCACCTCACGCGGTGCACGGTAGGCATTACTTATGGTTCTTGGCAGCGTTCCTTCGGCTCCTAGCTGCAACCCCTTTCATTCCTGTTACTATAACGCCGTTCATATACTCTTTCTTCCATCTTGCTTTCCACCCTCTCCTAACAATTGTTTCATCGTGCAGCTGTGAGGTTTTCCTTTTTACTCTCAATTTCCCTCTCAGAGCTGAATGACTTCATAGGTCCCAGAGCTTGGCCTTTGGCCTGACTTTTATATTCCATCCCATGTCAAGCTTAGACCAACGGAGATTCGTTATACAACGTTCAGGAAGCATTTGTGCATATGAAATGGAAATCATATGAACGATATGGAGACGTATGTGATAAGGGAAATGCCCACCCTTTTTTTGGGCATCTCATAGTGCCACAAACACCAAAACGCTAGCAAGAAGGATGGCATGAGAGCCAATCACATCAACCCCTTTCAAAATTCGTTACGCAATTTGGGATTGGTAAAAATTTGACTTCTTTCCAAAATAATCTTCAATTACACATCGTCATGTTCACGTGAAAAGATTCACAATACAAGACTTATCTTATTCTGCCATTTTTTAAAATTCTATAAAAATACGGTCGAGCTCTCTGGACATACGAATCATTGGAGAATTTGGTGTTAGTTGTGTAGATTTCTTAACCAAATTGGAATTGGTCAGAATTTTACTTCTTTAAAAATCACTCTTCAGTTTCTGAAAAAACTCGCAATACAAGACTTCTCTTTTATTGTAATTTTTTTAACTTTATCGAAATATGGTCCAACTGGTTGAACATACAAATCTTTGGAGGATTTGATGTCAGTTGTGTAGTTTTCAGTACTGGTATTAGTTAATCATTCAGCTACTTCTTGTTGCTAATCTTATATTCGAGCTTGAAGCAAGTTTAGTTTGGATGTGCACTGGAGAACTCTGAGATTTTGAAATTTTAACTTATTTATTTGAAGCTGATGTAGCCTTAGTGAGTAACTGAATTAATATTTCAAAAACTCAAAGTTATTTGGTGCACTTCCAAACTAAAATTTGAATTTACTTCGTTTCATTCACTTTTACGTCTGTTTGGAGTAGGCTGTAAATAATAGGTTGCAGTAACCTGCACTTCTCAATTTATCAAGAGCATATTTAAAGTCCTGGTGTAAGAGATTGAAGATTTGTCTTATTTAATCTAGGTTGCTTCATGTTTTATATGGAAAATTATGTCAATGAATAAATTATATTACAGGATGGTGCCATAGCGAAAATTAGAAACAGAGATAACCTACTCTAATTTGAAGCCAGTAATTATAAAAATCAAATTCAATTTTGCGGACATCACATCGTGCCTAGTAATGTACTCATCTGATCCGTTATACATGATAGTAAATTTCTAGATCGACTGAATATTGAATCGTTTCGTAAAAAATCTGTTTGTATTACTGTCATTACTATCATTAAACTGATATTTTAGTGCATTTATCAAAGGTATCAAAATATTAACTTTTCGCTCGATTATATGCCGTTTGCTGTTACTGATGTGTGCGCCCTACTGGAGAGGATTGAATTATTCATACATTATGCAGGGGTTATTCTTCACTGACTCCTTTCGGTATGGGAAGAGTAAATCCCTATACTCAAACATAGCTGTGCAGCGCTGATACTTTTTCGCACTTACTGTAAAAGAATGATTTCACAAGTAGATCACATGAATGTTTTCTTTCCATGTATCGAATTGACTCTGTGACTTCCTTTGAGGTATATTAACTAGCTGTTATGTTACTGTTGTGCCTCGTGACAGTACTTTCTGAAATCTACTTCCGTTCAGTATGAAAAATTTATTCCAGTGTAACAAAATGGGATAGAATGTAACTGAATAATATATATATATATATATATATATATATATATATATATATATATATATATATATATATATATATATATATACATGTATATATATAAAGTCTATAATTTGTATATAAGAAAATTCATTTCATCATCAAGAAAGCATATAAGTGATTTAGTCGATTTAACACACACACACACACGTACTCACTCACTCAATCATTCACTCATATATATATATATATATATATATATATATATATATATATATATATATATATATATATATATATATATATATATATATATAAAATTATAATCACTTTTGTAGGTGGTTCATTTATCACACATTACCGCAGGTGAACAATAAGAGACGGGGTGTAGGTCCTGACTGGTTTCGACTTTATTTCCAAGCCATTGACGAAGGACTGCTATAGAGCATTAGAAGTCACAAGTATATATACTACAGGAACAGTACTGAAGAACATACACAACCGTTAGAGACTACATATCCACCCATAGGCCGGTGTCAAGGTAGGAGTGGCCTTCAAAATTCATTTGGCTAAAAATCACAATATACTCTGAGGGGACAATACTGATAAACATACCGACCAGGTGTCAGGGAGGCGGGGTTAGAAAACTCATTAGCACTGCTGTCCCCATACTGTTTACAAATATGATAATCGTATTTCCACACACCTCTACTGCCTACCTTAAAATTTAAGCAACTTAAAAATTTCTTTTGATGCTAAAGGATCAAGGTTATGCTTCCCTTGACTGATATTCATATTATGGCTGTAACTTTATTTTATAAAGCTAGATTCAATGATATTCCTTTCCAGTGTGTTATTAGAATATACAGTGCTTTTTGTCCCTTCCCAGTTGACAGCAATGAAACATGTACTTATCAAGAACTCACCCGACAATACTAAAGGGTGTGTATATAAAACTCCATGTAAGTCTTATGACAACTTTTATGTTGGGCAAACGGGTAAAGCACTGGAAAAGAGAATAGGACAGCATAAAAAATGTGCTAGATATATGCAAGGGAACAGTGGTATTTTTGTACATGTTAGTGAGAACAATCATGCTATCAACTGGGAAGGGGCAAAAAGTATTGTGTATTCTAATAACGCACTGGAGAGGAATATCATTAAATCTAGCTTTATAAAAGAAAGTTAGAGCCATGATATGAATATCAGTCAAGGGATGTATAAACATGATCTTTAATATCAAAAGAAATTTGTAAATTGTTTAAATTTGAAGGGAGGCAGTAGAGATGAATGGAAATAAGATTACCATATTTGTAAACACAGTTCGGGGGCAGCAGTGCTATGATTTTCCAAACCCCGCTTCCCTGACACCTGTCAGGTGTGGATCTGATGTCGCCTATGGTCTGTATGTTTATCAGTATTGTCTCCTGAAAGTATATCGTGATTTTTAGCCAAATGAGTTTTGAAGGCCACTCCTACCTTGACACCGGCCTGTGGGTGGATATGTAGTCTCTAACGGTTGTGTATGTTCATCAGTACTGTCCTGTAGTATATATACTTGTGGCTTCTAATACTCTATGTCAGTCCTTCATCAATGGCTTTGAAATAAAGTCGAAATCGGTCAGGACCTAAACCCTGTCTCCTATTTTTCACCTGTGGCAATGTGTGAATGTATATATATATATATATATATATATATATATATATATATATATATATATATATATATATATATATATATATATATACGTCAAACTATCTAAATCACTAATGTGCTTCTATTTATCTAGGAATGAGTTTTGCCATATATTAGTTATTATAAATTTTTTTTGTAGTCAGTTACATAATATCCCATTTTGTTATACTGAGTTACATCTGTCGTATTAAACATCAGCAGATTCCATTCATCATTAGTTAAGGTAGAATAAATTGAATTTTTAAAAATAAAACTCGTTACTTGTGTGAAGCTCTCACTTACTTTATCTTGAAGATAAACCTTGCAACGCCCTTTTGTTCCGTTTGATTAGTTTCATCCCCTTGTCCGTAATAAACAGTATGTGCCTCAAAATGTTGACTTCAGAGGTATCGCGTTGGGTTAAGTAATCACTGATATATATTTTTGTCCCATGAGCTTGTTTTTACATATCACTGTTTGGGAAGAAAATGTCATTATGGATTTGTACACAAGGGAACTCTTTGCACATAATACTTCTATAAAATCATCTAAGAAGTTATTTTTTATTATGTGCCTGTATCGCTAAATAGCTCATGTGGTTATTGAGACAGAAATCATTGGTATAATAACGATTTTTCCCGCTTTGAGAGAGAGAGAGAGAGAGAGAGAGAGAGAGAGAGAGAGAGAGAGGTGTGTATGTGTGTGTCTCTCTCTAGTTTTTTCCATATTATGTATTACATTCATGCTTTGGACCTCTTCTTGCATTCACAAATCCTGCGGAAAAGTGTAGATTAAATCACGATAACTGGGAACAAACTGAACATTGCAGCACTGCAGAATAAGTAGGTGTATATTTACCAAGGGAAGACAAAATTTAACCTTAGTAGCTAGACTGAGTAAGAGATTGTGGGTAAGAAAATGCTTGTTGTTCGTGAGTCACAAAAGATGAGAAGAATGGAAGTAATACATTGAGTAATATGGTTTTACGAGAATCAGGCTATTTAATGCAAGGCCACAGGATGTTATCTCTGACTAAATAATCGAGTTGTCAACGGCAAGTCAGGTTATTATTATTATTATTATTATTATTATTATTATTATTATTATTATTATTATTATTATTCAAAAGATCAGCCCCTATTCATATAGAACAAGACCACAGGGACCATTGACTTTAAATTCAAAATTCCAAAGAATACGGTGTTCATTTGAAAAAGTTACAAAGGATAAGATGAAATACAGAGAAAAGAGATCAGTTATCAGAAAGGGGAAAAATATAAATTGATAAATCAATAGATAAATAGATAAAACTATTAAAAAAAATTATTAAACTACTAGGTGACTTGTTTTAGGATAGAAGGGCATCGCGTCTTGGCTTGAACATTTCATGTCCTAATCAAGCATCTTCATTTATTTCATTGACAAGTGAGGTTGTGAGGAGATAGTGTTTCAGGCAGTTTCTGTGTGTTAATTTGTTGTTTCTTTATAAGCAAACAACAGTAAGAAAATATGAAATAATTGCCCTTTTCCAGTAGCAGTGATCTCCCTTGCACGCCCTGTGCGAAGTTGAAGAATGGATCACAAGGCTCTTTAACCAGTAATCACTTTGAAGGACAGTAAGACAGGAATATAATAATAATAAAGATTGATGTCGTTATAAATCATCTGAAAATACTTGCATCTGTCCTGTTATAAATCCAGATTAGTGGAAAAATATCATCCAATGTCATCCACGTTATGGGTACTGTGTTAATTTGTCCATTAACTTAGTTTTTTCTTTTTTTAATGAGATCTCTTCTTTCTGTTTCCCTTTACCTTCTCTTACTTCCTACTGAGAACCATAATCTTTGGGAGCTTGAATTTCTAGTCAGTGGCCCCTATGGGCTTGTTCCATATGAATAGGGTTCATCTTCCGAATAATAATAATAATAATAATAATAATAATAATAATAATAATAATAATAATAATAATAATAATAACAGTGTAGGGGATATTTATGTACAAAAACTCTCTCGTTTCAGTCTTAAGATCATTCCAAGAACAAGAGTGTTTTGAGGTGTATCAGTAGAAGCAACCCATAAGGGTTACAAAACGAAATGTTACCGCAATGCGACGGATACTCAAGTTGTAGTTTCCGTTTTCCTGCAGCTGTTGGTGTATTCAACGGAAGCTCTGGACGAGGAAGCAGACTCCCAGACACAAGTTACCCTAGAATCCCTCGACGAGGTCATCAAGAGCATCATCGTCGTCTTCTTCGTCGCTTCCATCGTCATCTTCACCGGCGGACTATCATTGGCCTCCCGAGGCTGGAGTTCTCGGAGTCAGAGTACAGAGCGGAAGTCCGTGAGGATGTCCCAGTCCGGACTCCAATCCTTCAGGTAAGTCCGAGGATTTCCTTGTGTTTCTTCTGGCTCTTGTCTCGTCGTAAGTAGTAGCAGGACAACACCAACGATAAAAATGCTGGTTCCTGTTGTGGGGTAGTGCTGTCAGTGCGGTTCACGCGGCGCATTGTAAACATTACTTCATGTTCTTTGCAGCGTTCCTTCGGCCCCTTGCTGCAGCTCTTTTCATTCATTTTACTGTACCTCCGTTCATATTCTCTTTCTTTCCTCTTACTTTCCACCCTCTCCCAACAATTGTTACTTTGTGTTCTTTACAGCGTCCCTTCACCCCTAATTGCAACCCCTTTCATTAATTTTACTGTACCTCCATTTTTATTATCTTTCTTGAATCTTACTTTCCACCCTCTCCTACCAATTGTTTCATAGTGCAACTGACAAGTTTTTCCCCTGTTACATCTTAAAAACATCTTCACTTTCGATTTGCCTTTCAGCTCTGAATGACCTCAGATGTCTCATCGCTTGGCCTTTGGCCTAAATTTCATATTCCATTTCATAATAATGCTAATAATGATTAGTTTAATGGCTGTTAAGAAACTGGAGTCAGAATACAGTTCGAAAATTGAGTATGAAAATTGACTAGCACGCTAATACTTAATTATGGGTGAAATATTGATGAGATGCAAGTTTTCAAATCTGAGGAAAGAGACGATAAAAGAGCAGGTGCTTAATGAAGAGAAGGGTAATATTTCCATAAAACAGGAAGTCAAAGGTTCTCATTCATTAAGAGAACAAGGGCAAAGCATGGTGTTTCATTTTCGTTACCGATTTCTTTCGCAGAATAATGTGAAGTGAGCAACAATTTCTGAAAGACATGGAAACAGTTCTGGTGATGGTTGTATTTTGTGTGTACGTGTGTGTTCGTTTATGTGTGTTTATTTGTGTATGGATGCGTGTTTGTGTGTGTGTGTGCGTGGGTAGGAAGAAGGAGAAAAACGTATTTTGCTTTTGTACAGGTTCCTACACATATGTATGATCACAAAATAGCCACACATCTTCACTGTGTAGCCTATATATATTCAAATCTGAACATGCGTGAATTAAATTACAGAATTATACTTGTTTGAAAATACCGAAAAAGTTATTGAGTCACCTCTGATATATATATATATATATATATATATATATATATATATATATATATATATATATATATATATATCACTCAATCAAGCAATCATTTCCTGTGGCACTCATGGTATTATACATAGGAACTCAGAGCACCACATTCTGTTCTGTGCTAACTGTGTGTACACACACACACACACACACACACACACCCACACACACACACACACACACATACATATATATATATATATATATATATATATATATATATATATATATAGGGAAAAGAGAGAGTGTATATATAGGGGGGGAGAGAGAGAGTGTACTTACTAAAAGTTACCATATCATGCTGGAGCTCATTTGAAAAGCTATAAACAAAAAAGTCTGTTCTTTTTGTATATAACTATTAGAGAAATCCGCAGATATGCCTGAACAAAGTCAGAACAGCCCTGAGCAAACCCCATGTAAATACAGAATCAATTTCTTTTCCGGAAGTTCTCACCAAAGAAATACGAACAACTGCGCGAATATTTGAATCTTGTGGTCTTATTATTAGCAACTGACGTTTTATTTACTCAATTAACTCTGGACACGCTGCAATCATCTGCTAATTTCCTTTGCTGTAATGGAACCATTCGTTGTCCGCTGTTTACTCCGACAGAATTAATGATCCTGCCGACAGAATTAATGATCCTGCCTTGCACGAAAACATGTTTAGCTTATTAGAGAACAAATTATTATACAGTATGTTAAATGACAGGGTCATAAAGTTTGAAACTTTATGACTGAAGGCTGATAAGATATAGTAACACCATAGAGAAATTGGGCAAAATTGAAGACAGAGAAGAAGATAAAGTTTGAAACTTATGACTAAAAGCTGAGAGGAAACAGCAACCCCATATAGAAAATGGGCACAGCTGAAGACAAAGAAGATAAAGTTTGAGACTTTATGACAAAAGGTTGATAGGAAACAGTAACATCTTAGAGAAAATCGTAGAGCTGAAAACAAAGAAGAAAATGAAGTTTGAAACTTTATGACTGAAGACTGATAGGAAACAGCAACCCCATTTTGATAGGAAACAGCAACCCCACAGAGAAAATGGTAAAGTTGAAGACAAATAAAAAGATAAACTTTGAAACTTTATGACTGAGGGCTGATAGGAAACAGCAACACCATAGATAAAATGGTAAAGCTGAAGACAAAGAGGAATATAAAGTCTGAAACTTTATGGCTGAAAGCTGACGTTTTTCCATAGAACTTTACCTGCTGAATAAGAATTTAAAGTAATATTTTGTCGCTCGGCTGTAATTAAGCTGTAAATTATCTTAGAACTGGTGTGGTAAAACCCTTTCAAGAATAGCTAACAGTAAGGGGGACCTGTTGGGAATTCAGGGTTTTTTGGTGGGGTAAATAACTTGGGAAAAGGTTTGGGTACCTTATTGTTGTATTTCCTGTTATATATGTCATTTGGAACACGAAATACAAGCGTAAAAAGAAGGGCGAATAAATGGATAGTGGGAGCTGTTCCAAAGGCACTTTTCATTCACTGATTCTAAGCCTTAACACGCATGCGCTAGCTTTCGGTTCACCAATCAGCAGCTGCCAGTTTTCTGCACTTAGTGAGAGCTGCGAGAGACTGGCAATTGACGTTTTCCTGAAATATTTTACTTGCTGAACAAGAATTTAAAGTAATTACCTCTTGCCAGAACATACGAGCTTGCCAGGAATCTTTAAAAATGCAGATAAGGCATGCAGCGCCATTCTGCCATGGCAACCTATAGAGCAGCGTTTTTCAACCTGTGCGCCCCGTGAGGTGCTCAGGTGCGCCCCAAGGAATAGGAAAATTATATTCTAATGTTTAAAATATCTGTTATTATTTTCATAAATTTTGCAGACACCGAGCATGTGTTTCTATGTCTGAGTCAAGTCTTCGATATTTGACATTGTAAACTGGAAGATAAATTCCTTAATCTTTCCTTTTCATTTCATTGGGGGTTTAAATCACATTACTGGGCTCTCTCTCTCTCTCTCTCTCTCTCTCTCTCTCTCTCTCAGAGAGAAAGGAGGTAAGGTAAATTCCTTGATCTTTCCCTTTCATTTCCTTGGGGTTTAAATCCGTCATTACTGGCCTCTATTCTTTAAGAATTTCTATCCTGCTAATCTTCTTAGTAGTTGCTTAGCCGAAAATGACAACCTCAGTTTTTTTTTTTTCTTAAGGCTACTGGACACATTTTCCTTTCACGAACACCTTTCACACAAGTTTATGTGTTTGTTTTATGCTTTGCAAAATTCATTGCTAAATGAAAATTTATATTCTTAATTATTTCATCCTTAACCTCAGTATCGGAAAAAAAAATAATTTTATTGCCGATATATGAATTTCCATAAAAAAAATGTGTTAAGAGCCAGTCCTTTTTCCAGTACTTTTTGACTGGTTCTACGAAATCTTCAGTTACATTCGTGGTTGAAATGGAACTGACAATCTTAATCTTTTATTACTTTTGGTAGATTTTTTTACATTTTCTTTTTCATGATTCTCTCTCTTTCTCTCTGATACTTGAATATTAAATTGTAGAATTGTTGTGATGAAGAGTAGTATATTCTTCTGTCAACATAATTTCTTAAGTTCCTGCATTATCCATCGATTCTCAGCCACAGTAGCTGCCTGTCGCTCTTAATCTCTGATTTTCTCTCATAAAAGCAAAGCAGGAATAATACCAAATTTCCCCTGAGGCCAGATACCAGAATAAACTAAGCTTAATCTAGTACAGTAATCCATATTTGTGGATCCAGGTTAATGACTTCACCATATGGTCAGTGCAGTGGATGAAAGGACATAGCTAATACCCAATTTTCCTTGAGGTCGGTTGGCCATAGAATTAACCAGTGCAGCAATCCAGGTTAGTGACTTATAATCTAGGTTAATGACTTCACCATATGGTGGCTGACATGTCAAAGCGGTTTTTTGATTCGTAACGATGACCTCCGTGTCCTGTTTAAAAGCAAGGGCATCTGCTATTCTGGTCAGTCAGTCAATAGATACCTAACTGCTGCTACATTACTCTTCAAAGGTCTCGTTCAAGATACTCAGTGAATCATAATTCGTGGACTTTTTTATATAATAGAAAACCAGGTGGACTACCCATAAAATGGACAGATTTTTAGGCAAGAAACGTACCAGTGAGGAACTTAATTCTAATAATGAAACCGTTTCGAGTGAAGTGAAGTGTCCAGATAAGAAAATTAAGATTAGACCTAATCGGAAATACGACAAAAGTTATTTAAGTTTTGGCTTCACGTGGGCTGGAGATGAAAATCAGCCTCTCCCATTGTGCTTCGTTTGTGGTTGCAAAATGTCAAATGAGTCGATGCTTCCTAGTAAATTAAGTAAACATTTTCAAAGATCGCATTGCAGTCTTCAAGGAAAAGACTTAAATTATTTCAAAAGACCACTTGAGCAACAAACAAAGCAAGCATTTGCTTTCAAAAGTAGAGTAACGTTGTCTCAAAAAGCTCAAATTGCATCTTATGAAGTATCGGAAATGATTGCCGTAAAGATGAAGTCACATACTCTTGCTGAATCTATTATTTTGCCCGCTTGCAGAAAGATGGTGAAGACTATGTTAGGAGATGATGAAGAGAAACAATTAAGTAAAATTCCACTATCAAATGATACTGTTCATAGGCGTGTTCTGGAAATGTCTACCGATATTGAGGAAAATCTTTGTCATAATAAACTTCAGGATGCATACTTTGTGCTACAAGTTGATGAATCAACAGACATAAGTAACAAAGCGCAACTACTGGCTTATATTCGCTTTATTGATGGAGATAGAATAGTAAATCAGTATCTTTGTTGCAAGGAATTGCTGACCACTACTAAAGGTGAAGATATTTTCCTTATTTTGAATAGTTATTTTGAGAAATGGAATTTATCCTGGGAGTCGTGTGTTGGAATTTGTTCTGATGGAGCTCCATCAATGGTGGGTTCCATTAAAGGTCGTGCATCATTTGTAAAGCAAAAGAATCCCAAAATAATAACAACTCACTGTTTCTTGCATAGAGAGGTCCTGATGGCAAAAACACTGGGTATTAAATTGAAAGAGATCTTTGATCAAGTTGTCGAAATGGTAAATTTCATCAAGACTAGACCAGTAAAGGCTCGCATATTTGAACAACTTTGTGAAAACATGGATTCACAACACACTCGCTTGCTAATGCACACAGAAGTGAGATGGTTGTCAAGAGGAAAGGAACTCTGTCGTGTGCTTGAACTTCGCGAGAACTACTGGCATTTTTTAAAAAAAGAAAATAAAAGTAAATTTTGTGGACTTTTGGAATGTGAGTTTTGGGCATCAAAATTGGAATATCTGACTGATATGTTTCAACACTTGAATAATCTGAACATGTCTATGCAAAGTGGAAATGAAAATCTTCTCTCATCTGCCGACAGAATCAAAGCATTCCAGAAAAAAATAGTGATTTGGAAAAGAAAAGCAAGTTCAGGCTGTTTGGAAATGTTTCCTTTGCTGAGAAAATGCTATTCAGACGATTTAATTCCTTTAATAGTGGATCATTTAGCGACTCTGGAAGGTAATCTGAATTATTACTTTCCCTCAATAAACACCGAGCAGTACGACTGGATTCGCAACCCTTTCATTGATATTTCTACCGAGGACGTTGGCTTTTCGTTAACAGAAGAGGAAGAGCTGGCCGCTATATCTACTATTATTATTATTATTAAAATAGTTTAATCAGACACTGAGCTGACCATCAGCTCTCATAGGGCTGGCCCGAAGGATCAGGATGGAATGACAAGTCTAGGCTAGAAGCCTAGCACTGGGACCTAATAAGTCACTTGTCAATGATGATGAATGAAAATGAAATTAAAAGCTGTAAAAAGGTATACGCTTTCATACAGGAACACACTCACACAATAAATACATTTAAACTCATGCTTCCATACATACTCACTAAAAAGGTATATAAAAATTCAAAATAAATTAGGTAAAATCATAAAATTTACTTGTTTTAAAATTCATTATTCTGATTTTTTTTTATATTTTTCCAATTAATTTGCAGCTTCTCATAAACATTAAAATGGGTGTTATTGAGAACGTTGAAGATTCTGACAAAATTTCTTCTATCGGTCTATTTCCAAAATTTGATAATCGCTGCAGATTATATTTTGGACATTCACACAGTATATGCTTAACTGTTATCGGCACATTGCAATCTGGGCATTTGGGAAGAGGGCCACATGGACTGTTCATTAAGTGTCCATGTGTCAAACGAGTATGGCCTATTCGAAGACGTGTCAGAATTACTTGTGCTTGTCTTTCTCTCTGATATGATGAACTCCATTTTCCAACACTGGATTTTATCTGTTTTAATTTATTATTTTCAGGTTCTTCATTCCATATATTTTGCCATTTTTTTACAAGGACTGTTTTTATATATCTTGTATAGTCACTGATAGGGATGTCTACATTTGTTCTTGTCATGTGGACCGCTTCTTTAGCTGCTTTATCAGCCTCTTCATTTCCCTTAATCCCTACATGGGCAGGGATCCAACATACTTCAATATTTTTTCCCTTATTATACAATTTATGGAGAGAGAACTTTATATGTTGTACAATATTATTTTTTTTATTATAGCTTTGAATAGCTTCTATAGCACTTCCGAGTCGCTATAAATTACAAAATTATTATATGAGACTTCTCTTATTATTTTTATGGCTGATACTATTGCACATAACTCAGCTGTAAATACAGAAGCTTTGTCTGGGAGAGAGAACTGATACGTTTTGTTTTGGGATACCGCGGCATATCCCACTCCGTATTGTGACTTAGATCCGTCAGTATATATTGCGTAATGTGGACCTTTTCGGATTATATGCTCTGCTGCATGTTGTCTATGGTATTCTGGAGTATATGAATGATTTTTTGATAAATATTTCAAGTGTGTACAAATTCTCATTTTATTCATTGTCCAAGGAGGAGGCAATTTTAACATTACAGACAATTGTATATACATATTTAGTGACTCAAACAATCTTCTAGCCCTAATTGGGAAAGAAGGTGGATGATTGTTTATAAACACATCTCTTAATCCAAATAATTTTTGGTTGAGAATCATTTGTCTGAATTCTCAGAGCACTCTTCATTGTTACTAGCTCTCTATGGAGAGACAGAGGTAGTTCACCACATTCAACTTGTAAAGATGATGTTGGTGATGATCGAAAAGCTCCTGAACATATTCTAAGGCCCTCATTATGAACTGGGTCTATCGTTTTCAGCGTTGCGTCTGATGCCGAGCCATATATTTCACTTCCATAATCAACGATAGACAGCACTGTTGCTTTATACAATAAAGTAAGGGTATGTCTATCGGCTCCCAAGTAGTGTTTGATAGTTTTTTAATTAGGTTTAATGCTTTTTACATTTTGATTTCATGTATGTTATGTGGGCTTTCCAGTTCATGTGAGTATCAAATACTAATCCTAAAAATTTTGCTGTTTGGCCAATTGGTATACTATGGTTTCTGATTTTCAAGTCTATTTCTTCTCCTTTTTTCCACTTTTAATTTTTATAAAACATGATTGCTTGGGTTTTATCTATGGAAAATTTAAAGCCTACAGATAAAGCCCATTCATCTATTTTTATTATGCTTTTATTAATTATTCGTTCTGCATGTTTTATTCGAGATGCTGAATAATATATGGCAAAATCATCCATATACAGGTTACTTTTAATACCAATAGGTAGATTATTACTGATATCATTGATTGCTAAAGTAAACAGCTTGCCACTAAGGACGCTTCCCTGTGGAACACCATTTTCAAGAGGAAATGTTCTAGACAGAACATCATCAATTCTCACCTGAAAACTGCGATTTGTCAAGAAGTTTTGGATAAACATAGGTAAATGTCCACGGATGTTATTTTCATGTAACGTTTTTAATATTGCATACCTCCATGTAGTATCATATGCCTTTTCAATGTCAAAAAACACGGCTATAGTAATTTGTTTTCGTTCAAATTCTCTTCGTATGTGATCTTCTAAGTTAGATAGAGAATCCAGTGTCGATCTGTTACATTGAGATCCAAATTGAGTGGGAGTCAAAATTTTGTTTTCTCGAATGTGCCATGTTAGTCGAGCATTTACCATTTTTTCTAGTAATTTGCATAGACAACTAGTTAAAGAAATTGGTCTGTAATTGTTTACATTACTGGGATCTTTTCCTGGTTTGGGGATAGGAATAATTATAGCTTTACGCCATTCATTAGGAAATAAATTTCGAAGCCATAAGTGGTTATAAAACTCTAATAAGTATGCCTTTGCCAAAGGTGCTAAATGGCAGATCATTTCAAAACAAATACTGTCACCTCCAGGGGCAGATTTATTGCTGTTCAACAATGCAAATTCTAACTCATCCATATTAAACTTTCTATTATAATAAATATCTTCTATGGTTTCAAAATTTATTGTTATTAACTCTATATTATTTTTCCTTGTTTGGAAATGCTCATCTAAATTTTTGTCGCTACTTACTTTTGCTAAACTTTCACCTATTACATTACTTATTTCTTTAGGATCAAGCATTCTTTTCCCATCTTTTATTATGGCATGTCTAGGTGGTTTAACATGGGTACCATTTATTTTCCTAAATTTTTCCCATATTTTTTGTATGGGAGTATTATTAGAGAGATCTGATACATATTTTCTCCATGAAATGATTCTTCCTTGAATTACTTCTCTTTTAAATTTTGCAGATACTTTGTTATATAGAGGTTTTAATGTATTAATTTCTAATAATAATATAGTCAGTTTTTTGTAAGTTTTCTTCTAATATCGGTAATGATTTATTTATTTTACTGAATTTTCTATTCAAATTATCTAATCGTCTCCCAATTTGGTGTTTTACTTTTATTAATTCTGTTAGTTTTTCAGACCACCATGGGACTTTGTGTTTTGTTGGATGAGATTTGGATTTTGGTATTGCTTTATCAGCTGCATTTGTAATGAAATCAACAAGAAATTTATTAGTTTTATTGTGGTCTTTTGAATATTCAAATGGTGGGATATCTCTAGTGTGGAATTCATATTGCTCCCAATCTGCTTTATAAATGTTATATTGAGGACATGCTTGGTGGGGTTATTTTGTAAAAATGAAATTAATATTGGGAAATGGTCACTTGTATGCAGGTCATCAACTGTATTCCAATCTAATCTATCTACTATTTTTGTTGTACATAGAGTTAAGTCGATTGAGGAAAATGTTCCATGTGTTTTAGAAAAATATGTGTTGATTTCGTTGTCATTTATGCAGCAAATGTCATATAAATCTATGAATTCTTCTATTTTACTCCCTGCTCTATTTGAGTCTGTACAATTACAGTCCCACATCGGGTTGTGGGCATTAAAATCACCTACTATTAATATAGGTTCTTTGGTGTTATTAGGTAACTCTTTAAGTTTGTCTAAGTCATAATTTTTATTGGGTTGGTTGTATAAATTATAAATTACATAATTATCGTTTTTTATTCGTATTCTGATACTCGATATTTGCAGATCATTAAAGTTTACAGGTACTTTGTCATAACATACTTTGTTATGTACATATATAGCAGTACCTAAATTTCCTTCTTCCTCTCTAGATGAAGATGCTAAGGTATATTTACCTATTGTTGATATTGTTTTCTTGACATGTTGTAAACATAATATCATAGGTTCGTATTCTTTTAGTAATCGTTGTATTTCTCCTAGGTGTAATCTGGTCTGCAGACCATTTACGTTCCATTGTATTATATAGCTATTGAAAATATTTTATTATAACGGTCGAGTTTTACTCTCTTTTTTTTGTATTATCAATTTGGATTTTTTCTAATAATTTTCTTACGACATTCATTTGTTTTTCTTTATAATATATTAAGTGCTCAACGCACATGCAACCTTTTTCATGGGTACTCAAATCTGTGGTTTCTTTTTTTCTATATTTCATAAAGTTTCTTATAACGTTTGTTAAGCCATCTTTTGTTATGTTTTTGTTATCGTTGCACAATGCAATGAAACAATCATTACATCCACAAGAGTTGTCATGTATATTTCTTTCTTTATTTGTTCTTGTTGTGTCAATTATTGGTGATGGAGTCATCTCCTCTCCTTTGACATATTCATTGTTGTCTAAGGTATGATTGTCTCCTACTTCTTCGGTATTTTGGATATCTGTATCCATTGGTTTTACTATTATTTTAGGAGATAATGGAATATTCTTAACTAGTTTTTGTTTTTGTTCTTTCTTCATATCTCTTGTTTTTGTTTTGACTGACGTTTCTCTAACAATTGTTGGTTTCTTTGTTTTGGGTGGTGTTCTTTTCCAATGGCCTTTTTTATCTTTAATTTCCAGTCTATCAGGTCCCTCCTCTGTTATTTCTGTAGTAGCATCCTCCTGTGTTGTTTCTATTTGCATTAATATTTCAAATGAATTGGATAAAATGTTATCCATATCATTTGTCCCTGTTTCTTTATTCTTTACCATTGTAGATTTTATTTCTAAGGCATTAATTTCTTCCTGAGAATTACTTTTCTGTGCTCCGTTATTTCTATTTGTATGCATTTTTGTTTCATTATTGGTTTTTGTTGTTAAAGAATATGTACGTTTCTTAGACGGATCTTGAATTCCTCTTACTTTCAATTCTAATTTAGCTTCTTTTACAGACATTCCAGTTCTTTCTTGCAATATATTCAACTCTGTATTGTATATATAGTACATACATTCTTTGGATCTTGCATGATGGTTTTGCCCACAGTTTATGCACTTTGGTTCGCTGCACTTCCATTGTGTGGCATGTTCTTCAGATCCACAATACGCGCATACAGGTTCATTTCGACAATATTTTTTCACATGTCCATATTTACTGCAATTCTGACATTGTAGCGGCTTTGGGACGTATGGTCTTACTTCTCTGGTTTGGCCTAAAATTTTTATTTTCTGAGGTAGGTCTTGGCCTTCAAATTTTATTTTTGCGATTTTTAAGACTTGTTTATTCTTTTCTTTACTTGGCAGATCACATAGTTCGCAATCCTGTACTTTGGGGTTTCTCTTTTTAAGTGAGTCTAACAGTATTTGCTTTTCAACTGGCTCGTTATTATTATCAGGAAGTACAATAGTACCCTGAATACTGTTCATAGTATCATGTTTTTTTATTTTTATATTTATGTTATCTATATTTTTATTGATAAATAATTTTCAGATTGACTTTTGTCGTGGCCTCTATAAGCCAAGTCTTTCTTTTATTTGTCTAAACGGCATTTCAGTCGTAGAGTGTCTGCTTAATAAATAATTTTCCAACTTGAGTGCTGATATTTTCTGGTCAGTTTCTGGGTTAGAAACCTTGACCAACTGTCACTCCCAAAGAGGGAGTCAAAGTGAATCAAGGTTGGGTCAAGACGGTATTTACTTTTTACTGGTTTCCTTTGTACTGGAGCATATGGTTCCAGTGTTATTGCATTCTGAATTTGTTTTGACTTTTCTAAAGAAGCGTTGTCAGATGAGGTTCCAATGGTTGTCAACCGTGCCGATTCGCTACCATCAAAGGGTCCAGGGGTACTCAAATCCTTAAACTTACTTGTCATAAAGATTGAAAAAAAAAAAGTAAACCTGAAAACCTTAAAGAGATATCATCAGCCTTTCATGGAGTTCATTCCTCCACTAATGGCACAAGTGAGAACCGACTCCCAAATGTCTGCATCCCTACCCTACCCCAAAGGGGATGGCACAACATGATTAGAGTGGCTCAAGTGTAAGCCAACCCGCTTGATAGGACTGAGAGCATTACTAGAATACAATCATCCCCACCCTAATCACATTATGGGCAAACCGGACAGAATGCCGAGAGTCCTATTCCCAGAACTAGACCCCCCCCTGGAATCCGTGGTCCAGTCCCGTAGAATAGTTCCGCCTGAAAACTCAGGTCCGAACATTATCGGGCAGTTGATGGTCCTGCCACGGTTCTCACTATTTAGCTTCGGATATAAACCCAATCCCAGCTATGATACCTTTCCCTGTTTACCAGGTCCAAGAAATTTGTACGAAAGTGAAAATATCCACGCCATTTAAATCGAAAGGTTTGTAGGTGATCCGTCAGGGCCCGGGCTCTTATTCTTCGTAAGAACGAAGAAGAAAAGCCAGGGCCCCTTACCCCCTCAACACGTGAAGGAACCTACTTCGAGGGGGCTATATCTACTGATCGGGGATTAAAGATCAAGCATAAATAGGTGCCCATCGATCAGTTTTAGATTTCAGTTAAAGAAGAATATTCTTCAATAGCAAACAAGGCATTAACGGTTTTATTGCAGTTTTCCACATCTTATCTTTGTGAATAATGATTTTCTGTACTAACTAACATTAAATGTAAAAGTAGATCTGATATCAAATCTATTGATGAAGAGTTGAGAGTTTGTTTATCACATATAAGTCCTAACATTCACAAAATTGCTAATTCTCATCAAGCACAGGTTTCTCATTAGGATACTTAAATGCAAAATGTAATATCTAAAAAAATAAATGGTTATTTTAGAATACATATCTATTATTTTCCTATTACTGCTACTACTATTATAAATTATATAATAATAATTATTATTATTATTATTATTATTATTATTATTATTATTATTATTATTATTATTATTATTATTATTATTATCATTATTATTATTATTATACAGACTATGAACCCCAACTGCTATAGATCCGAGAGCACTAGCAGGAAAAGCAGTCCCAAAGGAAATAAATGAGGAAAAAGACAATTAAAAGAAAATAAAAATATGCGGCATGTAAAAAAACACATATTTTAAAACATGCTTGAACGCTATGCACAAAAAAAGTAAAATATCGTCTCAGGAAAAAAGTATTACAGTACCAGCAACCTAAAGTCTCTGAAACTTTACAATAAATTCAGATTTCATAAGTATTTTGTCCATATTAAAATCAAAGGTGCGTCCCAAAGTTTCTGTTAATTCATAGATGTCCCCTGAGGTAAAAAGGTTGAGAAACACTGCTATAGAGGCCACCCAAGTTGAAAGCGGAAATGGTAATGTTTTGTTTCCCGTTTACGAAAGCTTCGAATAGTGTGCAGTGGAGATATACTATAGCAATTGACCCTTTTCTATGTTATTTTGCTTGCTTTACAAGAGTTTAAGGTAATATTTTGCCGGTCGGCTGCTGCTAAACTGTAATTTACCCTTGAGCTGTGTGCGACCCACTGGTACAGATGTGCAGTTTTCAAGGGTCAATTACATTTTAGTTACAGCCGACCGACAAAATATTATTTTAAATTCTTGTTCAGCAGGTAAAATAACATAGGAAAACGTCAATTGCCATAGGCTAGCTCACCGCGGACAACCAGCTTAGAATTACCAAGTTGAATATAAAGAAGAAGATAAAGTTTTAAACTATATGATGATGTTTAAAAAAGCAAATTGGTTTGATTTTTCATTTGACAGATCTGAGCAAATTCGGCTAATTGTAGTAAATGTAGCAGAAATTGCAGCAATCTTGGCAGCAGATGTAGAAAATATCAGTCAGCAATACTGGTAGCAGATGTTGAAAATATCACTGTCAGCAATATTGGTAGCAGATGTAGAAAATATCGCCGCGGTAATTTAGTTCCTCATTGGCAGGGTGGGTTCCTTTCTCAGCTAGCACTCCGCTGACCAGGCGTTCGAATCTCCGACCGGCCAATGAAGAATAAGAGGAGTTTATCTCTGGTGACAGAAATTCATTTCTCGCTATAATGTGGTTCGGATTCCACAGTAAGTTGTAGGTCCCGTTGCTAGGTAACTGATTGGTTCTTAGCCACGTAAAATAAATCTAATCCTTCAGACCAGTCCTAGGAGAGCTGTTAATCAGCTCAGTGGTCTGGTTAAACTAAGGTATACTTAACTTTTTAACTGCGGTAATTCAATAATAATAATAATAATAATAATAATAATAATAATAATAATAATAATAATAATAATAAAAAGGATGGCTGTATTATGCGAATTTATCTTTTACAGAATCTTTTCTATTTTCCTTATAATTCGTTTTTCAGGCTCAGCGATGTTGGTCAGCAACTGGCCAATATTCATATTGGAAAAGGATAATGTGTGGAATGCGGGAAGTCTTTTACTGAAATATTCAGTCAGAAATCCATGGAATCCTTCGTGGTCTGGATTCAGGTTCTTCTACTTCAGGTTGTGGTACCGTCGACATGTTTCGACCATCTTGTTGGTCATCCTCTGGACGTGGTTGAGAAAGATCTGGAAAAACAAGGTTGTTGTTGTTGTTGTTTAAGATTAAGCCAGCCTTGTGCTGGCACGGGCTCTTGCTCCTGGAGCAGCCCGTAACTGGATTTATCTGTCAAAATACAAAGAACAGTGCTTTTGGCTGTTAGTTGGTGAAAAAGAAAGAGGGTGACAGGCAGGATTGCAACCCCTTTGAACCTTACGGTACCCATCAGTAGGAGAGAAAGTTTTATAGCAGTGAGTCCCAGCCTAGTGTGAGAGGGCTGAGAAGGAAAAGGAAGAGAGCTTATGTCTGAGGGAAAGGTAGTGTAAAAAAAAAAAAAAAAATTATATATATATATATGTATACACACTCCTATATACTCATATATCTACAGTATACATACAAATATACACATAAGCATGCACACATACATATATGGAGCTGAGTTTTAAATACCCCTGTGTGCACACACCCGCATGCTATACATGTATGCATAAGTGAACACCTCCATATACCTTTGTAAAAATATATATATAAAGGTAACAACTCATACGCAGAGATGGGTTTCCGTTGCTGTTTTAACTATGAGAGTATTCTTTTACCTGAGGAGATGGGCAGGACATCAGAAGATTGCCAAGACTTGATAATATATATATGTATATATACAGAGCCAAAATGTGTATATTCCCATATACACACACATATGTGCATATATAAGTATATAAACAACTACACACACTTACCTAACAATATATATATTTATAGAGTCTAAGGCTCTTTCCCAGAAAGGGTAGTCTTTGGTGTCCCACTTACTGTTTGACCTGGGGGAGTGTTCTCTCACCTGGGAGGTGGGCAGAATGCCAGGAGATTGCCAAAAACCTGAAAATATATATATAGAGAGCAAAGATGTATGCATGCCCATATAAGCATGTACACATATATGTGCATGCATACATACGTATACAGCGGTCTACCCACACCTACTTAACAGTATATATACATATATACATACACATACATACATATACATAGATATGTATATATATACATACATATACACATACATACACACACACACACACACACACATACACACATATATATATATATATATATATATATATATATATATATATATATATATATATATATATATATATATATATATATATATATATATATATATATATATATACTTTCAGAGGCTTGTGGCCAGAAATGGGAAGATTTTTGCTGTACCCCTTGCTATTTTACTTTGGGTGGTGGGCGGGACATCAGGAGATTCCCATGTGTCCCTATGTTATCTAAGATATGTCTAGTGATCTGTGCCGGTGTCTGCTCATTTTCGGTCAGATTCGACCTGAGATCTTGCGTTTCTGGACAGTCCAGAAGGTAGTGTGCGAGGGGCTGATTCACCACTCGGTCACAGTACTGGCATGGCCTGTCTTCATTCCCAATCAGTTGCCAGCTGCATAGGTATCCTAGCCTTAGCCTATGCGTGATGACAGAGAGTTTTCTCGTGGTTTGCCTTGTTATGTCGTGAGGCTTGAAGTTTGTGACTTCTACGTACCACTTGGCCGTTCTTGAGTTTTGCAGATAGTGCTGTCGCACTTCACTTTCTTCTTGAAGTCTGATATATCTCTTTGCCATTTCTTTTAGTTGCGTGATTGATGGCTGCATATTTATGCTTACTGTGCTGCAGCTGAGAGCACTTTTGGCTAGGATGTCGGCCTCTTCATTTCCCTGGATCCCCACATGACTAGGAATCCAGTTGAGTACGATCCTCCTGCCGGCAGCTTGATGTGACTTGGCCACTGATTTGATTGCTAATATCAGTGTCACATTTTCTTTGGGTTTTGTTGCCTTGAGAACGAGGATTGCTCCTTTGGAGTCGGTATGTACTGTTGTGTGTCCTTGTTTCCGGATGGAGTCTTCTAAGGCTTTGGAAAAACAAGGCGCTTGGGTCGGTATTTATAGGGGGTCTGGCTTGGTGCTGAATTATGATTGGCTGCCCGGGGCAGGTCATCTCGGGCAGTGCCTTCTCTCCCATGTTGATGTTCGGGGCTCGTCTTGCGTGCGAGCGGCATTGTAGTGCTGGGGATGAATGGAAGAATTCCGAACCTCAGATGCGGAATTTTGATTCGCTCGTTCGCTATGGGGGTCGCTCGGTGCAGGTCTCCTGGCGGCCGTGGGGAAAACTATTTATATTAAGGTTTCTCGTATCAGTATGTATTCCATGAAGAACATAGTGCAGTAACTCCTGTCATAATTTTGTCAAGTACAAACAGGTAACTGATAAGTGGCCCTCTCCTTTAACGCCAAACTAAGCATTAAAACTTTTAAGAAGGTTCATTTTCTTATTAATAACTAAGCAGCCTCTTCGTCTGCAATTCAACACAAGATCTCAGCAATTCCTTTGGGTTTCAGAAGCCTGACTCTTTATTTTTTCCTCTCTGCTGAGTCCACTTCCCCCTCAAGAGAAATTTCCCCAGAGCCATCAACCCTCTTCTCGTCTTCCCCCGTCAGAGGGGAGGGAGAAGCATGCCTCATCAACTGGCCCCTTTCGTCCCAATATCCTTTTAGCCCTCACGCCCTTTCTCTCGTTTACTCTTCGGCGATATGGATATTAATGTTTGTGGATGTAAAAAAATATTACTAGGTATGTGACAAAAGTTCACACACAAAACAAACAAACAAGCACAAACCTTAAACTACAAATGACACATTTTTAAAATAATTTGTATTTTCCCTAACATACAAACCTGAGGTCTTTACATATTGGAAAGTTAATCGCATATGTAAAGACCCATATGTAAAGACCAAGAGTTAGTATGTTAAGAAAAATACAAATTACTTAAAAAAAATTTGTCATTTTTTCTTCAATTAGCACTGAATGCCGTTTCATCCCGCTTTATACTCTTAAACGCGTGGGATGTAATACCTATATTTTCATGCGAAACACATTCCCCCATTCCACGGCCAGGGACTAAAAGCATTCATTTTCCTCTTAAGTCTTTTGTAAGACAGTGCAGATGAAGTTCTGGTAATTCTATGTTCTCAGCTATATCTCAGCTACTTTAGTCAATATCACACAACGCAAAATACCGAGAAAGATATTTAGGGATATCTACCCCCTAAAATGAGTCCAAGCCCATTTTGGAAACGTTCCATTGTTTTAGGATTTGTTGTGGTTAGTGAACGAAACTTTAGTCAATTTCACATAACCCACAATACCGAGAAAATTATTTACCCTTCGCTTCAGCTGGGAATATTTATCTCCTAAAATGATTCCAAACCCATTTTGGAAACACTCCATTGTCTGAGGACTTGTGGTTAATGAACGAAATCATTGGTAATATTCTGGATAAAATTTTTCAAGTAGAACCCCTTCCTTACGTTGCAAAAGAACCCAATCACAGACCGGCCTGTCTGAATATTGTTGCAAAAAGAAATGGAAGGATTCTGTTATGTTAATAAATCAATTGCAACTTCACTAGTTACGAAATTACAGAAGATTCATAAAACATTTTGATGAAATTTATTTTCTCCAGGATAAAACGTAAGCTGATAAAAGACATAAAAACATAACAGACAAATAAGAAAATTAATGCTAGTTCAGTCTGCTTGATGCCACATCAATGCCCAAGTTATCCCTGAACCATCGGCTGTCATATGTGAATAGGAAATTGA